>NC_092814.1:32650000-32947500 GCF_023375885.2 Dermacentor andersoni | reverse complement strand
CATTATCGGGTTTGATTGGCACTATGCAGCCTTCGGAAGGAGCCAACAACATATCGCTTAGGCCACCGCATGGCATGTTCAAGAGGTATGCGCAGGACAGTAGTCGAAGCTCTATCGTCAACATCAGTTGAAAAATTGCCCCTTTGACAGGCAACGACAAGTGCTCATGTTGAATGTGTATCTTCAACTAGAACCTTGGTAACAAGTGTGCCACAAGGTGCATTTCTCGGGCAAGTTGTGTTTTCATTATTTGTGAACCATATCCCGTCGGTCCTGTCAAACTCGGAAGCAGTAATATACATGGTCAACACGGCGCTGATTTATGTCAGAGACAGCGCGAGCGAATTGCAGGAAATCATCAACGAGGAAGTAAAGACAGTCTAGTCGTGCTTTACGAGCGACAATGTGAACAATTACTGTCAATAAGACGAAATGTGTTGTTTTAACGCTAGGCGAAGACATTTAAAGGGACACTAAAGCGAAACAATAAATCAATTTAGACTAATAAGGCATTGTTTGAGAACCCTGCAGGCAGTCATTTCAAAATAATAGTTTGATTATTAGATGAGAAAATGAAGGTCTAAGTATCAGTATTTGAATTTCGCGCCGAAATCCCGACGCTGTTACGACAGTGTGACGTCAGGAATGCCAAAGTATGTTTTCGCATTTGGGCCGCGTTGGCTTAGTAAAGATTCCTGAAACTTTCTGTGTTTATAGGAATGGTTCCTTTAGAACACAATGTAGTGAATCTGTACCACTATATAAGTAAGTAAGCTTTAGAATATGCCATCAAAATCCATGACATCACAGCGACCAGGTGCGGGAACTTCAAGAAGGGTTCGCCACCCGTCTTTCGTTCTTGCGCTTTTTCTGGCTTACCAGGCGTCTTATTGTCTTAAGAGGGGGGGTGTTTTTAGTGTCCTAGAAAGGTAATTTACTGATGCAGAAGAAATCATTTTTCTCTTTAGTGTCCCTTTAATCTACGGCAACTCGGGCTTATATCCAGAGAATTCGCTGTTGCAGCATGCTTGATCTTGTAAGTGCTTGGGTATTACATTTGATTCGAATATGAACTGGCAACCTATTTTCGAAGTTGTTATTTGGATATCCTGCTCTTCTAAAGGCTTGTGAATGTTTCGGTACACGTCTTCTGCGTACTCTTTATTTTGCATTTCTGCACAGCCACTTATGTTATAGATATAGATGCATGGGGTAACACATACACAACATATTTAGAACTGGTACGCCAATTAAAGCAACGAGCAATGCGAATTACAATATCCTGAAAAGTGACATATTAAAGCAAACCTGGTTTTCAATCGACTAAGTTTTACCGTTCAACTCGATTTATGAAATAAATGTTGCTCAATGTATGCATAGCATAACAAAATACCGGGTGACTATTTCTAAGTTTCATGCAATTTTAAAAAATTGCCTATTGCAGATAACATAATTCTAGACGTCAAGCGACCTTTTCACGAGTGATTAGCGCTCATCAAGAGTGCATACCGACATCTTTTACACCGGTGGCGAAGCCTTCATCTCCCCTGTGGTGCCTGCGACAGCCTCAAGTAAATTTTGCTATTCCTGGAATTACAAAAAAGTCCAATCATCCAGCGCCCACTCTGAAGCAACTTACGCTCCTATTACTGCACCAGACGTATCATGACCACATTCATATATATACCGATGGTTCGAGCTCACCTACCAGCTCAACTGCCGCGTTCGTCGTTCGAGCTAGGCAGGTTACAGTTAGATTCAAATTGTCGCACATGACTACATCTGCGTCGGCAGAACTTGCAGCTCTCCATGCCGCTATGACGTACATCACCGAACAGCCAACAGAGAGGTGGGTCGTATTTTGTGATTCTAAGGCAGCTCTTCACAGTATAAAATCTGCGTTATATCACAGAACTTACGAGCAGATATCTGACATCAGGTAAGTGCACCACCAAGCTCTGGAAAGAGGACACCACATTATATTTCAATAGATTCCTGCTCACTGTGGCATCGTCGGCAACAACCTAGCTGACAAGGCTGCCCGGTGTGCCCACGAAGATACCAAGACGCGTCCAACACCTTTGGCGAGGTCGGACGCTGCCAGGGAACTTCGCCTACTTGCACGCAAGAAGTCACAAGATCTCTGGATTTCAAGTGCCTTCAATTGCAGATTACACAAACTGGACCCCATGCTACGGCTACAACTACCATCTAGATTTCCCGCGGCGAAACAACCTTGCTGTGCCGCTTGTGGCTCGGAGTGGCGTTCACGAACGCATACTCCTACAATATGGGAATGGCCGAGAGCCCGATATGCGACTCCTGTGGGTGCGAGGAGACCATCGAGCACCTATTGTGTACCTGCCCTCGCTACGATGTCCAACGCCTCTCTCTGCGGGCAACTTTACACCGACTGGACTCGAGACAGTTCACCGAGTCAAAGATACTCGGACCGTGGCCCCACCCGTCACCGGCTCGAAAAGCGATTCTTGCACTAGTGGAGTACTTGAAGTGCACCGGTTTAAGAGACCGTTTATAGTGTTCTTGTGTACGGTGTCTTTTCTACACGTAATCAGTGCTTACTCTCTCCTTTTCTTCCTCTTTCTATTCCCCTTTCCCCCACCGCCACTGTAGGGTAGCAAACTGGATGCTGTTCTGGTTGACCTCCCTGCCTTTCCTATCCTTGTTTTCTCTCTCTCTCTCTAGTCCTTAAGCTGGAGTGTTGAGAGAGGTAGACATAACTTTCACGAAAAATCAAAACACATATTCAACTAATTAACAAAATGATCTAATGAACGTTCTAATTAATTACTTTACGGCACATATTGCATTTTACGCATTGTAGCCGGTGAGCTTGTCAAGCGTATCCACTAGGAATTAATTTCCTGAATGACATTCGTTTAGATATATGCACCATGAAACTGGCTGTAAAATTGCACTCTGGGTCCACTTAACTTTTTAATAACACGCTCTTTTATGCATTGAAGCACAAAAGTAACTGGAATGCCCATGTATTTCGTCTTACATTTTGGTACATAATATCTCAAAATCGGTGTCATTCTGGAAATTATCTTCAAGTGGATCCGTCTTGCAAACTCAGCGGCTACAATTTGTAAATTGCAATATGCCGTAAAGAAATTAATTAAAAAGTTATTTAGTCAATTTTTGTTGATCATTGGAATATTCGTTTCGGTTTTTCGTGCTTTTAATGTCCGCCTCTTCGAATAATCCAGCTCAACGAGAAAAATTGCGCTAGCTGTCACAGGCGATGTCTGAAAATTCCGTAAAACCTAAAAATGACGACCCTGTACAACACCTTCCCCGCGAGTAGGCTTCAGGCTCGCAGTACGAAAGCTACAAGCAATAATTGTTTCAATTCACCTGTTGCTCGCAACATGTACATGGGAGGCGGCTTCTAGAATTTTTGGGCGTTGCTATCTGGAACTGTACACCCAACAAGATCAAAAAGTCGCACAGTTCTTTTTTTTTTTTGCGATGTCTGAGTGATGGTGATTCATTTTTAAAAAGCTCTGGTAATTATAGATACTGTTAAACAGCAAGTATTGTTGTCTAGTTATGGAAATACAGAGGAAGTGAGGGAAATTTATGGATATGGTGCTACACGTTGTTATATTGAAGGTCCATGTTATTGTTGGACTTGGCACTAGCCTTGTTGGCAATGGGTCCAAACCATGTTTTGAATATCCTTTGTAGTTTAAATGAATCGGATTAAAATGGAATCGAATTCTTTTAAATTCAAGCCCTGCCATCACACCAACTCCGTAAAGTCATCTCAGAGCTCCGTGCATGCTTGGTTCACCGATATGCGGAGGTTAATTGACTCAAGTGCCACCGGCCAACGACAAAATAAAGCTTCGCTTGAATGCGTCGCCGCTCATCCTTCCTAAAAAATTTCAATATCACGAATCCGACATAAAAACATGCCACTGATTGGAAACGTTTATTGAGCTTTGATTCAGGGCGTCCAGAGACCTACTCTTTCTTTTGTCGCTGTGGACTCGCGAAAATGGCGCTTCATAGTTGCGTTGTCTAATTGTTGCGGGACACTTATCGGAGCTCGAAGCTTCGCGCCAATTACTAAGCTTGAATTTTGAAACATAGAAACTAAGGGCAGCTTCGCAGCAGGTATGGATGAAAAACTATGGTAAAAGCTCACGCGCAAGTCAAGTTTTCCCTTCAGAGTCGAGCTACGTTCTGCTCTCTCTGCCGCTATTGTTGTTCAGACTGAGGTCTTGGACTAAGATATTTAGCGCTATCGTAGGCGTTCGTGATGCGGCAATAAGAAAGAAAAAATGATGCGGGAGCAGACGGACTACCTCGTGGTGGCGAGAAACCGCGCTGCTGCAATGTTTCCTTCGTGTTGTGAGAAATTACGATTAAATCGGTCAAACGCGAAGCGAACATGCTAACCGAGAAAAGTGGCAAATAGTATAAAAATCAACACTAGTGATAAAGCAAGGAATGATAAAGTGGCTGGACCGAAGGGTGTAAAAGCAGGTCGCCCTGAATTGAATTGCCCCGAAGAGAAACAATATTTCACATGCACAGCCCTTCCAAATAAGGTGTGACAGGGTCCTTTTCTTGCTAAAGCCGCAAAGGCACTGACGCTCCGCAGGTCGCGTATTTCCGCTCCAAATAAAATTGTGTTATAAGACGCTCGCGACAGTTGTTTTGCTAGCTGCAACAAAATCACGTCATGCGAGCGCTAACTGCGCACCGAATGCAACTTCCGATTCCCAGATTCCGCTATATATTGACACTAGGATCACATTATTTATATTACGTATCTCTTAGCCAACTGTGCGCGATTATGACGAATATCGTTGCCAGTAGTTTGCCATTCAGACAAGCAACGTGCTCACATAAAAAAAAAAGATGTTTTTGTAAGAAGGAAAAAGAAAAAAAAAGTTTTCTTCCGTCTCACATGCCACGTTGCAGTGGCGCTTTGCACAGATGGCGCGATTGCGCGAAATGTACTTAGGTCGTTTTATAACTTCCCATAGCCTGCCGCAACGTTGAAGTACTCGCTGGTTCTGGAAGAAGAAATTCTGCCAGTTTTGCTGGGTGCCATTTTCGGGAGGTCATCACGCGGTACGTTATGGACACACGACGCCCAGTTCGACGCAGTTGTGGCGATGTCATCTCCGGGTTCGCATAGAAGCAGCGGCACTGGCCACGCTGCGGACACCACATCACGCAGCCATTGCCGCTGGCGCGCTAGCCATTCTCCTCTTGTCTCGCCATGTCGTTCTTCTTTCCTTTACGCGTCGTCACGCTCTTTCTTCCTTTCTCTTAGTGGCTTTCTTCCCTTCTCTTTTACGTCCATAGCCGACACCTCACCCCAAACCAACCGATTCATGTGTGGCTTTTGTGTCGGAGACGTTCGCGTCAACCATGGCAGTGCCCGCGAACAAAGAGTGAAAGATTCAGGGCAAAAAAGGGAAGTAAGAGAAAGGGACGCAAGTAATGCGAAAGTGAAAAAAAAAAAGAAACGACAGCGGAAAAGGAAGCCCATTTGATAAATTGCGCGCCTCGTCAGATTATCGACAGACAGGGAAGGGAAACGCGGGTAACGCGTTCGGCGCTCCTCCCCCACCGTTTTTGTGAGGCCCGGCTCCGAAGGAAGTGTTGGCGGGCGTTCCATTACTGGCGAAAGAGTGGGGAACGCAGCTTACTGGCGAAGATGGGGGAACAGCGCGTGGGACTCGATGAGGAGAAGGGGCGGCGGTGAGTCGGACCGCGCACTAAGGTGTCAGCGCAGAACTCGCTCCCCGGGTGCAGCGCCAGACGCTTAGGCTATCGACAGCCGGTTAAAAAATGGCGACTGTCAGTGTTCGCGCTCGCGCGACCCGTTTCGCGACATATTGGAACTGGAAGGGTTCGCGCAGATCCTCGCTGTCATGGCAAGACGAAACTTTACTCAACGCTGCGGTTCGATAATCGCTGTAGGAAGATGTGACCTCACTCCGCCTGGGCCGTGCCCACGGGAGAAGATTTATGTCAAAAAGAAGATGCGATAAACCTGACGCCAATTGCTAGAATAATGTAGAATTTCTGGCTTTGTAAAATTATTTGGTGCCTTTCACACGTTTGGGCGCAAAGTAAAATAAAGAAAACAAGGGAAGAAAGAAAGATTCTTTCCAGGATAACGGCGCTACTTTGGTCCCGCTCAAAGGCGCAGTTCCGAAACATTTCCTTCAGCGAGGCGCAATAACGTTTCCAGAGTAACCTGTGTGGATATCAACAGTAGTGCATAGTGTTCGGGCTGCGCTTCTTTTCTTCCAGGTGCAGCACTGTATAAAGGTAGCCTGAACTCATGCTGAGTACAGTGCAATTACTGTACTCCTATGAATTCTTGAGCAAAAAGAAAAATGAAGGAAAAAATGGCACGGTCACTGCTATCGCACCACACATCGAATTTAATTGCATGTAACACGGCCGAGATAGCCTTTTCGTACAGAAGCGCACTATACCGCGATAATACTTAATAATGGAGCTGATCCGGGGCAAGTCAGAATGGCGAAGCAATGAGAGCTTCCATCATCTACGGTTGCGTCTCACCAGTTTTTTCCTTGCTGTGCAGTTCTGCGCTGGAAGCCTAGGTTCTCATTGATACCGACTGAATTCCCCTCCGATACAGCACAGCGCAAACGCGGCCCAAAGGCTACTCAGTCAATATGTGCTGCAAATGCACAACAAAAAATCATGTGTGACATGCGCGAATGTTTCACACCAAGAATTATAAAGACCTACCTTGACGTGTGACAACTAACGTATCAATGAGCACATTTAACAGAGCTACCATGGCTACCGGTCGAGATACCAGTAGTAAGCAGGGATCTGGTAAGAAGCGCACAAGGTACGGGCTGTTTTCATCATTCTCCTCAAAGGTGGAAAGAATGAAGGCGCTCACTATTGAGTTTCTTCATTCACATAACCATACCAACACTTCCCCAGCTCTAGCACTTTCATCACCAAGGAGGATGAGGAGGAGGAAATAAAAAGAGAAGGCAGGGATGCTAACCAGAAATGCGTCTGCTGGGGGACGGGAAAGAGGGAATACAAAGATAAGAGAGAGAGAGAGAGAGAGAGAGAGAGAGAGAGGGGAGGCGGAGGAAAGCCGCGGTGAGCTCGCGCACGCACGCGGAGGGCCTGAGCGAGTCAAAGGCGTAAACACATGCCAGTCGTCCTCAAGAAAGACAAAAGCGCCTTTATAGCTTTGTGGGCCGACGAGCGATGGGGACTGCCTTCAAATAGCACCTGCACAGATAACGGCCGTTCGTGCAGTCGTCGCAATGCAATAGTTAATGTTTGTCTTTCCGACTGAAATCGATGATAATGGCACAATAAATGTTCGATGTTCTCTTCCGTGCCGGAGACGTTGCATACAGCACTGTCGCTCGTTCCAATGAAATTGGTGCACGCCTTTCGGGAAAGCCACTCCCAAGCACAGCCGGTATAGAAGCGATGCCTCACGTTGGTGAAGCCCGGCCGAAGGTGGGAGTTGGAGCGAAGGGTTCAATTCGTACAACCTGGTGTGCCTTATATTTGGGGTGTTCCACTCTGTTAAAGAGAGCTTGCATGCTAGGCGACGAAGCTGGCTTGCAGCGTCTGTCCTGAAAAGAGGAATGAGAACGCTGTGTTGTTCTTGATGTGACACTCGGGCAGCTTTGTCTGCTTGATCATTTCCATTGATGCCGCAATGACCAGGTAGCCACTGGAAAATAATTTCGTGGCCTTTCTGTTTGACGTCGTGATGAATTTTTACGATTTCGTATGTTAGCTGTTCGTGAGCTCCACGTCTGAGAATTGACTGTATGCTTTGTAAAGCCAGTCTCGAGTTGAAAAGCACGGCCCACGGGCCAGGACTCTTTGTGTCAATAAATTGAAGAGCAATGCGCAGAGCCGTGAGTTCTACAGCCGTAGAAAACGCAACATGTAATGTCTTGAATCGCAGTGTTACTCCTCTTGTCGGTACAAACGCAGCACCCCCCCCCCCCCCCGCCCCCCAGAACTGGTCGATGTGGTTGATCCATCAATGTACCGGTTGTTCAAAACTAAGCTTTATGGTTTTCTTAAAATTAGGCACTGGGAGGCACACGAAGACCACCTGTGAAAATAACTTATGTGGCCAGGGGGAAACAAAGTGAGATGATAATTATCGCTTTCAGCAGCCCGATTAACTAAGATCGAATAACTAACTTTTTGTTGCCATCAGCAAGTGTGTATGTTTGTCTAGAAAAGTTAGAGGCAGTCGTGTTTCTACACAGTATCAGTTGGAAGGATTCTTCTAGCGTGCCTGAGCTCCAAGATATCCGACTACAAATTTTAATTGTCGTTCGCATGATTACGCATGCAAGAGAGTTGGGATTTACGGCATTGGCAAAAATGATAACTGTTCACCTTCTCCTCTCGGCTGGCGAAATCAAGATATGACAGCGCGGTATGCCATGCAGTTGTTGCTCTTGATTTCAATGAAACTTACAATACTTGGAAATCAGCAGTCACTTTATTTGCGAAGCCAAGCGCGAAGCTGAAGCCGTGTCACCCCCGACGTCCAGATACAGATGTCGTCGGCGTAGATAGAGAGTCGAACGGTGCTTGACAGGTCTTCGACTAGTCCAGTAAGGGCTAGATTAAAAAGCGTTGGGCTTAGTACCCCCCCTGAGGGACTCCGCGGCTACTGTAATACTGAAGTGTAGGACCGTCCCAGGTGAGCACGTAAAATGATTGCATCTGTAGGTAGCTCCGAACCCAGAGGTATGTCTTTCCACCAAGTCCTATTGCTCCTTTCATCACCAATACAGAGAGAGATTGAAGAGGAAAGGCAGGGAGGTTAACCAGATATGAGTCTCCGGTTTGCTACCCTACACTGGGGATGGGGGATAGGGGTTAGAAAGATGACAGAGAGGAAAACGCAAAAAAAGGAAGAAAAAAAACACGCACACATGGAGGCACACACACAAAAGGCGTTCCAATTAAAGTCGTTCACACAGGCCGGTAGATCGCAAAAAGCGCAATAGCGCTTGCACGGCCTTCTTCTGTGACGGTAGGTCCTTTCGATGTTGTAGAATTCTTTTTTCGGAGAGGTCCCGGTCAACAATGACACCCAAAAACCCAAGCCCTCAGGTTGCCCACTTGAAGAAGAGGCTCACATCTATTGTTCACATCTTCAAGTTCATCGCCGGCAAAACATGGGAATCGTCAGTGGGCTCCATGCTACAGTTATATCGAGCACTTTTTATCGGATTTCTACGCTATAGTTCTCCCGTGCTTGCTAAAACATGCAAGTCAAATCTTCGAGAACTTCAGAGCGTGCAAGCACAGGCACTACGTGTTTGCCTAGGCCTTCCGCGGAGCGCCTCAACAGCAGGAACCATTATAATGGCTCAAGACCATCCGATCACGACTTGCATCAGCACCGACTCGCTTAGGGCCCATGTTCGTCATATTTCACGGATTCAGTCAAGCTTTCTTGCCTGTCTGCCAGAACGACGACCACAGGCATCCTTCTCCAACGAGGTCAGCAAGCATCGTACCTCCATCAGCACGTTCAACCTCAGCTCTGTGGTGTTTAAAACAACCTCAAGTGCGTCTTACGATTCCAGGGATAAGAAAGAAGACCGACCTGCCTACCTTGGCCTTGAAGCAAGCAGCTCTGGATTGTTTGCACACTTTCTACTTTGACCGCGTCCACATATATACGGATGGCTCTTCCACCCAGACCAGCTCCACCGGGGCAGTGGTTATACCATCACGATCACTAAGCATCCGATACAATATTTCTCACTTGACAACATCGACAGGTTCGGAGCTTGTTGCCCTCCGAAGTGCCGTAGATTATATTAACAACCAACCGGCTAATCGGTGGGCAATATTCTGTGATTCAAAGGCGGCCTTACAATGTCTTCTGTCATCTCTTCGTCGCGGGTCCTGTGAACAACTCGTATCGGAGATACGAGAAATGCACCACCACATGATTGCGAAAGGGCACGACGTCGTGTTTCAGTAGCTGCCTGGCCATTGCGGTATCTCCGGCAACGACGTCGCTGACGAAGCTGCTAAGAAAGCACATGAAGGAGCAACCCTTGTTTCTATACCTTTATCGCGGACTGACGCAGCCGAACACTTAGGCAAGCTAGCGCACCGTATGACATTGGAGAAGTGGCACACACCTGATTTCACTCAACATCGACTGCATTCCCTCGATCCATCTATGCAACTGCGGCTGTTACCAGGGCTTCCGCGTAATGAGGAAACAATGCTGTGCCGCTTACGCTTGGGCGTCGCATTCACGAATGCATATACGTTTTTAATTGGAATGGCTGATAGCGCCGAGTGCAATGCCTGCGGTGTCGAAGAAACTATAGACCATCTACTGTGCTACTGCCCATCATTTGAAAATGAAAGACAATAACTCTGCACAGCTCTCAACCAGTTAGATAGAAAACCGTTCACCTTGAACAAGATCTTGGGACCATGGCCTCGCATATCGCAGCTACAAAAGGCCACAAAAGCGCTGCTGCGATATTTGAAAGATACAGGATTGAGTCAGCGTCCGTGATCCGGACTGAGTGACTGAACGATATCCCCGGTGGACTTTCTCTTCTTTCTTTAATCTTTCCGTCCCCGTTTCCCTTTCCCCAGTGTAGGGTAGCCAACCGGGCTCAGTCCTGGTTAACCTCCCTACCTTTCATTTATCATTTGCTCTCTCTCTCTCTCTCTCTTTTCGGATAGCGCTTGGTCGTCCAGTTGGTCAAGTTCGTGGCGAAGGCATGCCCTCTGTGTACTGTACTGCGGGCAGGCACACAAAATATGGCCAATTGGTTCTTCATGGCTGCAGTGGTCACAGGTTGGGCTGTCGGTCATCCCTATGCGGAATGCATAGGCTTTAGTAAAGACAACGCCCAACCAAAGTCGATATCAAAGCGTGGCGTCTCTACGGCGAAGCTGTGATGGCGCTCGAAGAGTTAGTGTTGGATCAAGTGAGTACAGTCGCGTGTTTCTTAAATGTGGCTCATTCCATTGCGACGCGGTGCACTGCCGAGCAAGTAGGCGGAGCTTCCGTGCTGCGTTAGTTCTAGAATGAGGAATTGGGACGTGGCGCTCCTCAGTATGGGCTGAGCGGGCAGCGTGATCCGCCCGTTCATTGCCGATAATCCCGCAGTGACTTGGAAGCCACTGAAAGGTTATCTCATGGCCTGCTTCACTTATATGTTGCAACGTCTCTGTAATATGGAATATTAGTTGTTCATGTCGTCCGCGTCGTAAATGTGACAGTAGAGACTGCAGTGCCGCCTTCGAATCGCAGAATATTGTCCATTTATGCGGTGGTTCATCACCAATGTGATGAAGGGCAGTAAAGAGCGCTGCGAGCTCTGCTGCCGTCGATGTTGTCGCGTGGGTCGTCTTAAATTTGATTGTTGTAGCTTTCGCTGGTATGACGATTGCCGCCGCGGAGCTACTTGGAAGGACAGATCCATCAGTGTAAATATGAGTAGAATCATGGTAGTTCTCGTACAAATGTAGTAACGTGAGCTGTCTAAGGGCTGGCGATGATAGATCAGCTTTTTTCGAGATACCAGGTATTGTGAGGTTGATTTTTGGCTGAGCGAGGCACCATGGAGGAATCGAAGGTCTCGCAGCCGGGGTGAAACAAGCTGGCAATGATTCATCATATGCGGTTATCGTCCGGCTGAAAGATGTGTGTGGTCTGTCCGCTGTTAGGGAGGCCAAGTGGTGACGAGGAGTCCTGGTCAGATGCCTTATATGGGTCCTGAGTACTTCAATTTCAATGTGGGTCCTGACAAGGTGATCTCCAGCGATTGCTATCGTAGCCACTGTTGAAGCACTCTGAGGCAGGCCTAGACAGATCCGGAGCACTTGACCCTGAAGACTTTGTATTGTGCGTAGATTTGTTTTACCTGTGTTGTTTATTGCTGGCAAGCTGTATCGCAGAAATCCTAGGAAAAGCACCCTGTACAGTTGCAACATCGCACTTGGCGACATTCCCCAGGTCTTGCCAGCGAAAAACTTGAGGAGGTGACAGATGCCTGTCAACCGTTTTTTCACGTATGATACGTGTGGGCTCCATGACAAGTCCCTGTCGATTATGACACCTAGAAACTTGTACGATCGGACCCGTCGTATTATTTGGCCATTTATCATTACACTGTAGTTGGCCATGGGTTTGCGCGTAAATGGCACTAGTGCGCATTTCTCTGAGGAAATTTCCAGGCCTCGATTACGAAGGTAGATAACAGTTTGCGTGGCGGCTCGCTGAATTCTCGCTCGCAACTGTAGGCGTGTTACTGCAGACGTCCATATGCAGATGTCATCCGCGTACATTGATAGCCTGACTGTAGTTGGCACGTGCTCAAGGAGAGCAAGTAGTGTTAGATTAAATAACACAGGGCTAAGTACACCGCCCTGGGGGACGCCGCGGTAGCTACAATGTAGACAAGTATGGCCTTCTTCGGTGCTTACAAAAAAGGATCGCATGGATAAATAACTCCGTATCCATTTAAACATCCGACCACCCACTCCTACCTCTGCGAGAGCAGAGACGATGGCTTCATGCGTAACGTTGTCATACGCCCCTTTAACGTCGAGGAATAAAGAAGCGCAGAGACGCTTACGGCATTTCTCATGTTGAATGTGGGTGACCAGGTCGACGACGTTATCGATCGATGATCGACCACGTCGAAAGCCCGCCATGGCATCTGGGTAGGTGTTGTGGTACTCCAAGTACCACTCCAGGCGTCCTAGGACCATCCTCTCCATTACTTTGCCCACACAGCTCGCCAACGCGATCGGGCGATATGATGAGAGTTCCAACGGCGACTTGCCAGGCTTCAGCAGTGGAACAAGGCGACTTGTCTTCAAGGTTGTTGGTAGTGTGCCATCTCTCCAAGATTCATTGTACACCTCAAGGAGAACTTCTCTCGCTCGCTCCTTCAGGTGACACAGAGCTCGGTAGGAAATTCCGTCAGGTCCTGGCGCTGATGTGCGGCTACACAAAGCTAATGCTGCCTTAAGTTCGTGGATTGAGAATGGTAGATCCATCCGGTGATCACGTGGTGGCGGACAGTTACTCGAAGGCGATGGAATGTTGGTAGCTGTGAATTGGCCGGATAATCTGGCGCAGAAATCCTCTGCCACGTCAATCTCCGATCTCTTTTGAGAGAGGGCAAGCGCCTTGAATGGGAATCGCTGTACGAGGAGTGTCCGGAGACCACGCACCGTTCTCCATAGTTGCCATAACGGCTTGCGTGGATCTAGCGACTCACAGAAGGCAGTCCAACGTTGCGATTCGAGCTTGTCTAACCGGCGCTGTATCTTCTTTTGCGTGCGCCTGGCGGTCCGTAAATCGTCCATTGTTTTCGTACGTCGGTATCTTCGTTCAGCACGTCGTCGGATTGCTCGAAGTCGTTCTAGTTCCACATCAAATTCATTCAGTTTCGAAGAGCATGTGAGAGTGCGCATAGTGTCTTGCACCGCGCTCTTGATTGCCTCTTCCAAGTCGGAAATAAAATTAAGAACTTCATGTGTGACCACATCGACGGGTGCAGAACTCGCGGCGCTCCGTGCTGCACTTGATTTCATTAAGCAGAAGCCACCGCAACAATGGACAGTCTTTGGTGACTCCAAGACAGCCCTTCAGTGCATACGAAGCCCAATGCGCCACGGACACAATGAACAACTGGCCTCAGAAATTCGGCACATATATCATCAAAGCCATGACAAGGGACACAACATAATCTTTCAGTGGCTTCCAGGACATTGTAACATCAGCGGGAATGACCACGCCGACGAAGCCGCCCGATCTGCACATGAAAGTGGTCAACGAGTCTTCATTCCGCTTTCGCGAACAGACGCTGCGGCTGAGCTGCGATTGATGTCCCGTGAGTGCACCTTGCCCCTGTGGGACTCGAATGTTTTCACCATGTGTCGGTTGTGTTCGTTGTCTCCGGACATACGGAGGCACCTCCCGCCTGGGTTACCACGACGTGAACAGACCGTGCTCTACCGTCTGTGGCTAGGCGTTGCCTTTACGAACTCATATGCTTTCCTCATTGGAATGGCCAACAGCCCCACGTGCGACACATGCAACACCGACGAGACGCTAGCACACATCTGTGTCTGCCCGCGGTACAGTGTTGAGAGAGAAGTGATGTGCAGAGTACTGGACCAGTTGGACAATCGTCCACTTTCAGAACTGAAAGCTTTAGGACAATGCTCCGAAAGAACATCCGCGTTGAAGGCATTACTCGCGCTACTAAGGTTCTTGCGGTCCACGGGGCTTCACGACAGACTCTAAGAATGACGCCCCCTACCGCTCTGTAGTGTACGCGCTTTGTTCATGCTTGTCTGCCTTTCTTTCTATCTCCCCCTTCCACTCTTCTCTTTCTATCCCCCTTAACCCTTCCCCCTGCGCAGGGTAGCCAACCGGAACTATCTCTGGTTAACCTCCCTGCCTTTCCCTGCATTATTTTCTCTCTCTCTCTCCAAGTCGAAAGATGGATTGGCGTCGCAGTGTTCTTCCATAATAGACTGAAATTTAGGCCAATCCACTCTTTGGATCGTATCCCGTATTTTGGAAGGGGACAACCCTCTGATCTTGATGTACGTGGGGATATGGTCGCTTCCGTGCGTCTCTATGTCCGCAAACCACCCTGCACGTCTGACAAGGCTTCGTGAGACGAAAGCCAAGTCAAGACAGCTGCTGTAGGTGGAGCCACGTAAGAAGGTAGGACTTCCATCATTCAGCAGCCAAAGTTCATTACTGGAGGCGAAAGATACCAGAGCTCTGCCTCTTGCGTTGATCATCGGGCTTCCCCAGAGTGTATGATGGGCGTTGAAATCTCCAATGATTACCCAGAGATTGGAGGTTGAGGAAAGGATGTCTTGCAGTCTTTTGTAATCAAATCGACTTGACGGAGATAGGTAGGCGCCCACAAAAGTAAAGGCCAAATTCTTTTTCCTTACGTTTAGGCATATATATTGATTATTGTCATTAGGTGGTACAGGCTGATGAGTGTAGGTGAGGTCACGGCGAATACACACCAAAACCTTACTGTTATCATAAACAGTTGACGACATAAATAATTCATATCCAGAAAGCCTGATTGTGCTCGATAAGTTCGGCTCGCAAATGACGATAATGGGAAACATATTGGCGTACATGAAGCGACGGAAATCCGAAAGGCGCGCTCTGAGTCCGCGCGCATTCCACTGAAAAATAGCTGCTTGTCGGACCTCTTCCCTAAAAGACCGTGGCTGTGGAGCCATGATCTACTCAAGGGTTGCAAGCACCGGACTCAGAGCGTCCAGTACTTGAAGCGCACTTCTGGCAGACGGTGTGTGCATGTTGCTTAGCAACACGCGAATGGCATTCATTAAAGGTCTAATAAGTGCTATCACTTGCTCATCTGTTTTCCGCGACTCCTCGGATACAACACCTTGCTGTACTGGGGGCGGCTTCTTCTGCGGCTCTTCTGGCGGTCGTGTACGTGGAAGTGGCGGCCATTCCTTTGTGGAGAGAGATCTGGCAGTTTTCTCCCTTCCAACATCGGTGTTCGGAGGGCTGGAAACTTCCGCTGATGATGCTGCTTGACGAGTTGACTGTTCCTGAAAACTTGATGTTTTCCGTCGTGAAGACCTTCGACGGTAACATCGTATTCGCCGTACTTTCACAGCAGCCTCTTTGTGGGTAGAGTTGTCTCTCACCATTTGTTCATGAATGGTGATCTCTTTCTTGATCTGGGGCAGTCTTTGGAAGAGGCGCAGTGGTCACCCTGACAGTTAGGACACTTGAACTTGATTGCGCTGCAGTTGTCTTTTGAGTGGGGTTCGGCACATCGAGGGCACACGGCCGAATTTCTGCAGACACCCTTCACATGGCCAATCTTCTGACAATTGAAGCATTGCATTGGTCTTGAAATAAATGGTCGAACCTGGTGGCGAAAGTGGCCGACCTTCACGTAGGGTGGAAGGCAGTCGCCTTTGAACGTTACTCTCACACAACGTGTGTTGCCGAGGCGACAAACATGCACAATGACGTTGCGTTCACTTGCTGGTTTTATAAGAACTGGGAGGTCTGCATTAGGAATTTCACTGTCAATGTCATAGATGACTCCTGTTATTGTGGCACCATTCGTTGGCATGATGGATCGGACCTTGATGTTTCCCAGCTGCGTTACATGTTGTAGTATGGTCAGCGCGCTCGGGTTCATCACATCGATTGCCAGGATGTTTCGCCTAGTGTTTATCCTGACATCCTTGATCTCGTTTGGCACAGTGTTTTCGAGATACACGGAGAGTGCCTGCCTGTTGAGGACGCGCAGGTTGTCGGTAGCGTTCTGTGGCACAAACAGGATGGAGTGAGGCCATCGTTGAGGCGCTGTTTTCACAGTGTTCGAGCTGGACGCCGAAGATGAGTTGATAATTCTTCGTTTGGCCTTGCGGTACTGGACAAGTCGAAAGCCTTCTTCCGAGGACTCATCACCTGATGCGGAGTACAGCTCTGTGTCCTCGCTACCACTCGATGTATTTCCTCGCTTCCATGAACCGATGTCCGCTGGTGAACGGGAACCGGGAGGATCCTCGGGGTGTTGCACATCCATCACCGCGATGGAGGGGGCGGTAGACCCCACAGGTGCAGTGAGAAGTCCAGAAAATCACAGAGACGGGCGAGATGTGTTCCGCAAGAGAAGCACTTCGTCTTCGCGCCTTTCATCACCAAGGGAGGAGGAGGAAAGAGATAAGTAGAAGGCAGGGAGGTTAACCAGAATAACGTCCGGTTGGCTACCCTACACGGGGGGAATGGGAAAGGGGGAAAACAGAGATAACAGGGAGAGAGAGGAGGGAAGGAACGAAGGAAATTGCGGTGAGTTCACTGACGTATCTGGCCTTACAGAAATTGCATTAATAGTCACAGATGGTCGCACAAGCCCGTTGTCCTTAAGAAGCACAAAAGTGCCTTCACCGCTTTATGGGCCGACGGGCGATGGGGGCGGTGTTCCAGCAGCACCTGCACAGAAAGCGGCCGATTGTCCAGTTTTTGAAAAGCTCTGGCAAGTTCTTGTCTCTCAGGGCTGTATCGTGGACAGTGGCACAGCAGGTGGTCGATGTTTTCTTCCGTGCCACAGACGTCGCATGCTCCACTGTCAGTCACTCCAATTAATGTAGAGTATGCCTTTGTGAAGGCAACTCCTAACCAAAGGCGACAAAGAAGCGTAGCTTCACGTCGAGGAAGTCCGAGTGGAGGTCGGAGTTTCAGGGAGGGGTTTAGTCGATGCAGTCGTGTAAGTCGTAAGTTTGACGAATTCCACTCGGTCAGTGTGAGACTGCGTGCCAGGTGTCGAAGCTGCCTTGCGGCGTCTGTCCTCGAAAGCGGAATTGGAACGCTGTGCTCTTCTTGATGTGCTGTGCGAGCAGCGTTATCGGCGGAATCATTGCCACTGATTCCACAATGGCCAGGTACCCATTGAAAAACGACCTCGTGACCTTTTTGTTGGACATGATGGTAAAGTTTCGCGATTTCGTATGTCAATTGGTGATGGCATCCGTGTCGGAGAACTGACTGCGTGCACTGTAATGCCGGTTTTGAATCACAGAACACAGCCCATTTTCTAGCTCTTTCAGATTCAATGAATTCCAGTGCTCGACGCAGGGCCGTTAGTTCTGCCGCTGTTGAGGTCGTGACATGCGATGTCTTGAAGCGCAGTGTCATTCCTCGCGTTGGTATAACTACGGCACCACCAGAACTGCACGACGTAGTCGATCCATCGGTATAGATGTGCACGTGGTTGCTGTACTTTTCGTGCAGAAGAAGTAAGCTCAGCTGTTTTAGAGCAGGGGCCGGTAGATCTGTCTTCTTCTGTAGTCCTGGAATCATTAGATGTACTTGTGGACGGCTCAAACACCACGGAGGAAACGCTGGCTTGGCCGCAGGTGCGTACCCTGAAGTAAACGACGCACGATGTGCACTGACAATGCCGCTAAATGTCGAGCAGGGCCTTGCAGCAGTGAGGCTCGCCAAGTGGTGGGAAGGGGTCCTAGCATAATGCCTGAGATGCATACGCATTGTCTCAACGGTAATGTGCGTCGTGATTGGGTAATCCTGGCAAGGGCAATGGTTTCAGCCGTTGATGCACTGCGTGGTAAGCCAAGGCATATCTTAAGGGCTTGGGCTTGAATACTCTGAATCGTACGCAGGTTAGTCTTGCAGGTGTTGGATATTGCAGGCAGGCTGTATCGCAGGAATCCAACAAACAACGCCATGTACAGCTGTAACATAGCGTGTACAGATACTCCCCAACTTTTTCCTGCAAGGAACCTGAACAGGTGGCAGATAGCAGTCAGCCGCTTTTTCACGTAATTCACGTGCGGAGTCCAAGATAGGTCTCTGTCAATTACGACTCCCAAGAACCTGTGACTTCTGCTGTATGGTATAAGTTGCCCGTTAATAGATACGCCGTAAGCAGACATTCGCTTCCTCGTGAATGCCACCATTGCGCACTTCCCGCATGAAATTTCAAGCCCTTGTTCACGAAGGTAGCAAGATGTCATTGTAGCAGCCTTCTGAAGCCGAGCGCGAAGCTGAAGTCGTGTCACACCTGATGCCCAAATGCAGATGTCGTCCGCATAGATGGAAAGTCGTACGGTGCTTGGCAGGTTGTCAACTAATCCACAGAGGGTGAGATTGAAAAGAGTCGGGCTAAGCACTCCGCCTTGAGGGACTCCTCGGCTACCGTAATGCTCGGATGTCGGGCCATTTTCTGTGTCTACATAGAATGGTCTCCTCTGTAAGTAGCTGCGCACCCACATATACACCTTACCACCAAGTCCGATGGCTTCTAACGTGCTAAGGATGGCTTCATGGGTGACATTATCATAAGCCCCTTTAACGTCTAGAAACAGAGCAGCACATAGTCGCTTACAGGCCTTTTGGTGTTGCACAAATGTTATCAAGTCAACAACGTTGTCTGTTGACGAACGGCCACGTCTGAATCCGGCCATAGCATCTGGGTAGATTTCATAGTACTCTAAGTACCATTCCAGACGTGTTAAAATCATTCTTTCCATTGTTTTTCCGACACAGCTGGCAAGTGCTATCGGACGGTATGAGGAAATGTCCAAAGGCGACTTGCCAGCTTTCAGAAGTGAAATGAGGCGAGTTGACTTTCATTCTTGCGGAACCATACTCGCCTGCCAGGAGTCGTTGTACAGGAGCAAGAGTGCCTTTCGAGCTTGGTCTCCTAGCTTACACAGGGCACGGTATGTGATGCCGTCAGGTCCTGGCCCTGAAGAACGCCTGCACAAAGCCTGAACAAGTATTTGAATAACTAATGGGGCAACTTGAAAGGCTTCATTCATTAAATCCAGTCTGAACTGTACCAGCTCCTACGTATAGGCTGACCACGGAACGACAATAGACCGGAACCATTGGCAGCCATTGCCAAACCATGTGCTTCGAAGTTATAACGGCTTAACGGGACGCCGTCGCGTCCCCATTCTTATCAGTCTGTGCGTAAACATGCTCATTTCTGACACCAACGCCAACTTCAACAAACGAATTGTGCTAAAAGAACAGGCACCCGATTTCGGCGTTTTGGGACCAACAACGACCAAGAAAGCTAGGACAACAAATCAGAAACAGCTCTGAAAACAAGCGATTCCAGTAAATTGTCGGTCTGAAACCAAAAGAGCTACCCATAAATGACTTCGTCTCCCAGTGGCCCAAGCTACAAGGACACAAAGAAAGATGCTGAGAGAGCAGCAGATGCATTTGCCAGCCGGCAGATCTGGCAGCATCTCAATCTGCCTTCGCACAACGGTTTGCAATCTCGCAGTCTCAGATCGAGCAAAACTGCCTCCGAGAGGACGGCACCAAAAGAAAAAAAAAGAAGGAAAAGTAACAGAAAAGTGGGAAAGACGAGGAACATAAATAAAGAGGCCATCAGCGGAGAATAATCTGAGTGCACGGCCCAGCGTCTCGGCACGATATCCCGTGCAGCCGCACTGTATAGTCATCGTCGGCGCAGTACAGGCAGTGCGGAGCAGCCGATGCCAAAGACGCGATCGTCTCGCCCGAGCGATCCCGAAAAGAGTAGGGCCTGGCTGACAGCGCAGAGGAAGGTGAAAGGAGGGCTTCCGAACAAACGCACTTCTACCGCGTCGACTCCTCCCACCATCGGGTGGACGGGATGCATTGCAGCGGGTGTAGCAAGAAAGAAAGGTTTGCCAAGGTATGTGTAGCCAGCAAAACGGATCCACCGCGCGAACGCCAGGCCGCGTACACGGCGGCAAGGCAAGCAGGCAGATCCGGCGGCTCGGGGGATATAGACGCGACCAGATGAAGTCGTGGCCGACAGAGGAGGCAATCTCATCAGGGTACGGTCGGGTGCTCCGCCGCGGCTCCTGTGGAGCGTGCGGGACCGTCGTCTAATGGAACTGGACAGCGCGCACGTCCCCTGCCCGTGCAGTGGTGGTGCGCAGGGACGAACGGGAGTTGAGACTTCACCGCCGCACCTATTGTCCACTGTCGTCGAGCGTGGCCGCCAAGACGACGCTCTGGCGCCAACCGTGCCGCGCTAGCGCCCCCCCCCCTCCCTCCCCGCCTGCGATATGCCGCCAGAAATCAAGCGCGCGCACTTTGCGTGCGTGCGGTTCCGCCACGAATCAAGTACGTCATGCAGCCAACCTTGCGGGGCTGGTGCGTGACGGGTGCTCCGCGCACCTACTCAGTGCACCCATGCGGAGGCAGTGTTGCACTGAGACGTCACATTGCACGAAAGACGCAATGTGGCGTCGTTTGGGAGGCTGTTCAGGGCTGGAAAGCAACAAAAGGACGGCATGATGTTAAAATTATTTTCGTCCGATTTGATTTAGTCTGATTATCCACCGCTCCAGGTGTACCGATACTACTAATAATGTCCACGAAAGTGTGGGGGTGAAGATAGCTCTCGGGCAAACAATAAAGCGCGAAAAAGAGAAGAAACAAATGGGGAATTTTTTATTATTATCCTGCATTATACATGAAGTGCAAGGCACGCCAGAACCATTCGTAAGAAAACGCGTCGGTCAATTTTTGTAGCAGATATAACCGTACCGAAGGCGGCAGTCAGTACCGAACATCTCTGACAAGCCAAGGTATTGTGTATTCAGCCCCACTGTTTCAAGTGGGCTAAACAAGTCTTTTTTTTTTTTTTGTCAGGTATGATCGTGAGCGATGGTAAACGTTGCTGACGGTCGGTTAGTGGGGAATCGTGTATATTGGCGAGGGGGATGGGGACAAATATGCTATAGCCCCTTGAATAATAAGCAAGTTCAAAATGTATGGCTTTGCTCCAAATGACAAGCTCACGCGTTTTTCTATCACTCAGCGGTAG
This sequence comes from Dermacentor andersoni, assembly GCF_023375885.2. NCBI lineage: Eukaryota > Metazoa > Arthropoda > Arachnida > Ixodida > Ixodidae > Dermacentor > Dermacentor andersoni. Next base: position 32,926,084 of record NC_092814.1, on the reverse strand, counting down.
TGCCTCTCCGAGCAAAGCCTCAATTCAGCGAAAATGTTTTGCTTGTTCACTATTTCGCGCCAATAAATCGCTCGCCCTCCGGCAGACAACATAAGATGCTGCAGAATCAAACATGCCTTCCCGTTCCCTGTTGTACTCACATGACAATGACAAGTCCAGTTGGCATACAGAGATGCATCAAAGAGGGCAGGTGGTATTGACGGTTGCTCCGCACGCATAAAAATGCCATAGCGCCCTTACCAGCTTCCCTCGATAAGCTCGCGCTTGAAACGCTTGGCGCGTGAGTCGCGTCACATCGCAAAAATTTGCATATAAAACTGATAGCTCGCGCTCTGACAGATTACAGCGAAGTTATACGGCTGAAAAAGAAGCCCATGTAGCCGCGCCACCATTGACTCGCAATCATATTTGCTCAACCCTGATTGTACAGTTTGGAAGGCCGTGTTTATATTGGCGCTTTCTTTGTGGCGTCTCGAAGGCTGAAGGTTTAGATGCTGCGGAAAGCGGCACAAGCACGCGTTTCCGCTGCCGTGGCTGAGGCCGGTTGCGGGACGCCTTCGTCGCCGAAATCTGCTGCGCGTCTTGCATCGTGGTGAGCCGGCTCATCGAAGATTCGCTTGCACCAACTGCGTGGTATCGATGATTAAGTAATTGAACTGATGAAACACTGATGTCTAGTCTTCCATGGGATACGCACTGAAGGTCGTGCGCGTAGTGCGCCGTGTGCTGGGCGAATGGGCAAATGCAAAAGAGATGTCACATTCGCGTATGCCCACTTCAAAGAGACAACAATAATTTTTAAAAAATTAGCAGTGGCTTAGCTCGGCTATGCCAGGATATACGTAGCGTGAGCGGAGGCACGTCGCTCAGCCTCCTGGTGACGCCGCTTTGCTAGACGTTCCTCCCTTTGCTCCGTGGTCTCCGCAGCACGCTCAACCGCTAATCCGCCTCTTTCATGGCGCTACGGCGCATGCGCCCTGCCCTAGCGGATTAGTCGCGAAACGTTTTGGAAGGGTCGCGCGCGAGGCAGCGCGCCGGGAGGACCCCCCCCCCCCCCCCGGAAACAAAAAAAGGCGCTCGGACGCGCCCGGCTGCAAACACTCGTGCCGTGTACCGCGTTGAAACTCTACTGGTAGCTCGAGGTTGGTGCGGTGCCGAAAACATGCGTAGCGTAAGACCGCAACTCCACTTTAAAAGACAAAGCGGCCAGGGCATCGTCCGAGTTGTCCGGACTGCACCCTTAGCCAGGTAGTTGCCCCCTTTCATGAATGGCTCGCTAATTTAACGAAAAACCCGTGCGTTACACTTGGGCGACACTTAAGTACGTCACGTCGTTGACAAAGTCTTTTTGCAGCGTCGGTCCTCACTTGCTGGTGGTGGCAGCGCGTTCCTGACTCGTGTACTCGCAAGGCGCGGCAACACCGGGTCGATACGAGACCGAAAAGACGCTCACTCCAATGATTGACCGACTGTTGTGCGTCACTGAAACCTTCTTATCATACCAGGTCGACAACGACGCAACCGACGAGTGCGAGTTGTACTGCGACATGCTTTCTTGTCGAAGGCACCGGCAAAATTAGCGTGCCGACCATCGTTCTACCGAACCCCGCGCGATCGGCCATCGAACCGACAATACAATAGCGACAGCGTCTTCGCTTGTATATATAATTAATCGTGCTCACAATGAGTCAAGCACGCCTACCAAGTTGAAATGCACAAGCTTTAACCCTCTCAAGACATGCCCACGAACTTTGAGCCAATGTCGATCCTGTTCAGCGAAGGTTAACCTGGCGCCGTCGAGTTCGTGCACTCGCTACCGGCGGACCTGAACTGAAATGTAAGCAGTTAGGTCGAACGAAACTGCTTCTATAGTTCAATTCTGGCCTCGGTGGCTCCGGCGCACCAGCTGTGCGCCGTGTGACGTCACTGCTCCTCGCGCATGCGCAGCACGGCTCTCCAGGAGTCACGCGAAACTGCCCAACCTCGGCCAGTCTAGCTCGCACTACAATAAATTCTGGGATTTTACGTGCCAAAACCACGATATGATTGCGAGGCTCGACATAGGGGCTTCGTATTAATTTTTAACTCCAGGGGCTCTTTAACGTGTTCCTTAATCTAAGTGCGTGAGCATTGTTGGATGTCGCCGCCCAGTGGAATGCGGTGGCTGCGGCCGTGATCGAACCCGCGACCTCGAACTCAGTATTGTAACGTCATAGCTACTAGAACAATAACCGCGGGGAAGCATCGAGTACGTGCGTGTTCGTGAATACGCTGGTTTCTGCTTTCCAGCACTTGATATGAGCACGCCGCATGCGTTGCTGTAACGGCGAAGGAGCTTTTGTAAGTTCTTATTTACAAATAATAAAGCGCGGACAAGTTCAGAACGCAGATCGCATAAAATAATTAACATTCATTAGCATGCACGCCTCACTTTCCTACAGTGGCGCTTATTATGCCACATAAAAAAAATAAAACGCAGACAAAATGCGATAGCGACGCATTTCTTATTTTCTTACAAAACAAGGCTTTAGTCGCGTGGGATTCACTCGCATGGGACATTTTAATCCTTCATCTCCACAACCGTGTCGCCGTGTTTACACGACTCTAAAACGGCAATCCGAAACATTTCATAAGCGTTTCATGTTTATTTGTAGCAAAAGCAACCGGCGTCGCAACCTGCGTACGCTATCTTTTTTTTTTTTTTCATGGATAAACTGGATAGCTTGGTAAACCCATGTATAGAGGTGCCACTTTGTTAAAAACTTTCTAGGTGCGCGAAAACAGCCTACTCATACGCGTGGAGTAGCGTAGCGTTACAAAGGGCAGTTTGAACGGGAAAGATATGCTTTGAAGCCAACGTTGATGATCCTTGATAATCGTCATTCCAGCATAGAAAAATTGCTTGGGTCGTGAAATAAGGCATCATTACAGCGACCATCTCTGAAAGCTTTAATAACCTCCTTTACTGAAAGTGACATTGTATCTATATAATAACACTGCATTTCCGTGTGAGATATTCTGCGCGGGTTATAGATTGATTTTTGAGCTGTTTTTTTTATATTGACTATTGTTGCTTAAGCGTGTTTAGGAAATGTGTGTTATTGCCAGATTGTTTTTTTCTTTTTTCATATTACCTCATGTTACTATCCTTTTCTCATTGGACAACTTATTGTTTGCGGAGAAGCCGGCTGCAAAACAGTTGCCAATACTTCCAGTGTCATCAGAATAAATTCCTCACTCAATCTGCAAGACACGAAGCATTCATTCTTCCCCGTAATCTCGCGCATTCTTCTTGCATTTCTGCGAGAGGTAGGATTGATTGACACATGGGGACATATTTAGCGAGGAAAAGAGACGCTCAGGCGAAGCACTTGCCGGCCAGGTCTGCCAGCCAGCCCCGTCTACAGCAACCAATCTCAATACCTCCAATCCCAATACGTTATTATCACAATCTTTATGCCCGAAGCAGAAATAAACAAACGAATCGACGCAGGTCGTTCTTGCGTCTCTCTTTTTTGTGCCTTGCTTCCTTGATCTTAATAGACGCGAGCCTTGCTTAACCCAACAACGCTAGTCAATACAGGCACAACAGGAAGAAAAAGTTCGCACCATGTAGCCCTCTCACTGTTTGCACATGTTTTGTAGACCCTCAGGGGCCGCACCAGAGCCCTAGTTGCTTGGAGGCCGCTACATCGGGGAAGCAACGATCCCCATATTTCCGTGGACCGCCGGAGTGGTGTCGCAGGTAACATCGATCTGATAACGTGGTGGGAAAACAGGATCAATTCGGTAACACGAAACTGCGCCGGCGACATCGCCCCGAGTCATTTTCGCAAAAAGGGGAGGGGGGGGGGGTGGACAGAATGCTAGCTGTTGAAGAAGGACCGCGGAGAAACGGCTCGGCCTAACAAATATCCCTTTCGCGTCGGTTTATTAGACGCGAGAAGAGCAATTAGCACTGTAAAATTTCGCTGTAGACATGCTGCAGGATTTAGTTCACAATACGCTGAAAAGCGAGAAAAGTATGTCTTTCTTTATTCACGATGTCAGAAAAGAATAAACGTTCTTTCTTTTTCTTTTTCTGTTTGTTCTCGTTAGTGCTCCCTCAGAGCTTAACCTATCTGCCACTGTATGACAGATGGTTCAGCGTGTTGTGAACTTGTCACCTACCTCACGGGGAATATTTAGTCCAAGCTGAGGATAGAAATGTCACCGCTTCATTAAAAAGAACAGTTGCCGAATCTCAACGAACGACTCGCTCTGCACTAGTTTTTTTATACATGTGGTATGAGTTCAACATATACGTGGCGAAAAAAGAATGCGGTGCCACGGCTGCGTTGTAAGAAAAGAAAGCGAAGACACGTTCGTTTTTTTTTTTTTTTCATTTTCCTGGCCTTCCGTTCAATAAAATTCTTTCTTAACTCGAAACAAATGAAGAAGTAGCCGCGCTTCGCAAAGCAAACTCACGACCGCGTTACCGGACTTCCACTGAGCGAAAAGGAAACATTCTAGCTCAATCAATGAGATGAAGTGGCGGGCAAACGCTTCTTCGAAATAACCCCTCCTCTTTCGTTCCCCCCTTCCCGCCGTGGTTTCCTGCAAAAGAGAAAACAATAATAAAATGCCGGAAAGATAAAAAACAAACGGTAAGTGTAAGTTAAAGCGAGAAAGAAAGAAATGGATCAACCAGTTTTTCAAGCACCACGAAGCTCTACTTCCAGCGCAACCGGCGTGCCAGGCTTGATTTGTGGAATAGAGGAGTAACGCAGGTAGGGAGCCGAGACGGTGGCCGCTCGGTTATCGGCAGCGCGGGAATTTTATGCTCTTTCTGCTTCACTGGCGATGCTTTCGCAGACGTCCGCCGCCCTCTTTGGGAGTACAGGGATTACTCGCGTGGGCGGAAACGACCGGATGGCTGTAGTAACAAACAAATAATCAAAAAAGAAAGGGAGAGCAGCTTTTCCAGCGTTCTGCCTCTTCCGGAAAGCTGCACTTTGTGAAGGGAAGAAGATGGCCTGCCTTGTTCTCAGTGGCCCTCCCTCCTTCGAATGAAGTCGGTTGACAGAAGAGAAATTGAATTCCCATTCAACGTAGGTGAGGTACGTCAGCCGCGTTCCAAGACTATAAGGACGAAGAAAGTATGGGAAACCGAGCGTGGATGTTCGCGTTATAAGGGCGGCCCCCACGAAGCGAACTTTGCTGACGAACTTTCGGCAGTGAGTGACGACACGGCGGCTTGCCTTCGTCGTGCTGCACGCACGTGCAACGAAACACAGGCGCCATGATTTCAGTGTTGCTAGAAGCGCCGTGGTTTATTACTCAGTAAAATGAAAAAAAAAAAAGATCTGTATTGTTTTTACGGGCAAATCATTTATTATTTAGTGGTGACATAGAGAACGCCTAATTATTTAGGTTTCGTGCTAATCGGAGATTTTCAATAACTTTTTTTTTTCAGAGCGTAGGCTGCAGAAGTCGGAGAAATCGTCGGAAAATGGTTTGCGCTGCCCATCTGCGTTCGCGACTTCCGGCGTGCGGGCGGAGCACGTCTAGAACCGCAGAGCCCTGCGCTCTGCTCAATACCTGCTACACAAAAGTGTTTCTCCGAACGTGAAGGAAGCCGGCGAATACATGCAAAATTGCCGCGCGACTTGCCGTTCGAGGCACTTTGCAAGTATTCGCCGGCTTGCTTCAAGCTCGGAAAAACACTTTTATGTAGCACGTATTGAGAGCAAAAAGCTGTATCGGGAGTTTTTCGCGTCGCTCTACAATTTCCTCATTGGCACTTTTCATCTAACTGTAATATATGAGAATTTCATTCATTAAGACTAATTATCTAATTAGGTGGTATGAAAAAAAAAAGATAGTTTGAGTATCTCCAAGCGACGGCAAACAACATTACCTTGTTCTGTCCAGCTACATGGCATTTGTATATTTTTTAACTCCGGCTAAATTTAGCTGGGACACCCCGTATAAACAATATCATACGGCGAGGAGAAAAGAGCGCGCGGCGCTCCTTTAGATCTTGTGCGATCAGGCTTGTGCCTGGTCAGGCGCGGCGCTGCTTGAAAGTATTGCTGTCACGTGCTGCGGAACGATTTGGAGATGTTTTAGCTCGTATACTTTGTGAAATTCACGCAATGTCCGTTCATACAAGGTCGTCGGGGAACCAGTGTGTAGCCTTTCGGTGCATCGGTAGCTACAGCAGGCGGAAATATCTCTTGAGGGCTCAAACATGTGACGCGCATCATCAGCCGCGGGGTGTGTATGTGTTGTGAAATATTTTGGGTGTATCGGTTTTAATTCAACGAATGGAACCGGCATCTGCGTTTTGCAGGAAATTGAAAATCTGCTCACTATCTGATCGCTTGGCGTAGGAACTGAAACATAAGAGCGCATGCTCGTGTACGGCCAACCTAAGGCAATCCCGAAACATGTAAGCGCCAGGCGCTATCAAATATTTGTGATACACCGGCATAGTTCTCAGCGTTTCGAGTCTAGTAAACTTGAAATCACTATTATATGTCTACGCTAGCCTCCTGTTAGAGGCCGATGGCGCTGCTCAATACAGCGATCACTGTGGTTGGGGAACCAGCATGATACATATATAAGCTATCTGCTTCGGCATTGCCTTTTTTGCCCTGTAAAACCGTAATATACGAGAAGGATCTCATCAAAAGAATGCAATGGCTATTTGTGAGGGCGAAATTTCCGTAATGCGGGTGAGCGCATCGTAGAGAACGGGACGAACAAAACGGGAAAAAAAAATTCACTTATCATCCTTTTTCTAAAGAAAAAAAGTTAGAGAGAGAGAGAGAGAGAGAGAGAAACGGACTAAAGTCGCAATAAGACTTCGCATGGTGACGCCGAACAACGTTTATGGATCTATAAACGTTGATGTCGCATCCTTGGACCAAGCGCTATATAGAGCAAAGATATCTGTAGTAGCATCTAACACTGCTTCGGACGCTCGCTCAATTTGTAAGCGGCTGCCTTGCAGGGCAAGTATAATTCACACTGTAAGGCATGCTGTTATTACAAACCAAAACTATTTTATTCATGGGTAGAAAGCACCTCCACCGAACCAAGTAGTCACGCAATATACGGTTTGAACTGTTGTCAAAGTATAACAGCACAACTTCTACCATAGCAGAATGGTACCCACGCTGTTACGATCGTCGCGTATGTTTCATTGGTTCTCAACCGCAGCTTCGAACTAAAGGAGAATACTGCTATAAGGTCACATTAGTAAATGGAATTTTCAGGAATACTCAATTGATATCCGAGGCTGATTGTAGGTAGACTCAAACATGCGCGCACACGCGCTGCGTGCTCAGTATGCCTCAACGCCAGCAGAAATTTAGGACATGCCGACTTAAACCACATCAGTGCGTCTCACAGAAGCGTTTTCCACGTAGAACATGCCACGTCACCCTAAACAGATCGCGTGAGCGCGAAAACAAACACCAGAAAAGAGCGACGAGCGTATACCTGACATACAAGACTCGCCCAAGCCAGCATGGCGACCGCCCATAGATGGCACCACTGAGTCTGGAATATGATTTATACCGCTCGTGTACTGAAGCGATGCAAAGAACGCTTCCCGTTAAAGGGTCCCTCACCAGGTCTGGCCGTTTGGGCTATCAAGCGCAGGGCATACAATGCGCGGTAACGATCGTGTCTGAAAAGTATTACATCGCTACGAGCCACGGCAAGTTCTGAAATTTCAAAGCGAACGCGGTTCTCCCTTCTCTTCACGGCCGCCGCGCTCCAAGCCGGAGGGTAAAGTACACCTGCTGGTGCACCTACGCACACGTGTCTTCGATAATTATTCAAGGCAACATCTGTCATTTGTGAATTATGTTGCATGCATAGACGAATTAAAGCTTACAGAAATAATAAAACATACAAACCGAATGTCGGCGTGTTTTTGTTTTACTTCGCACCGCAGTAAGAAAGATGCACTTCCGTTTCGTCTGCTTGTTCCCACGTCGTGCAGTCGCGCACGCAGGCACCGAAACTATGTCATTTTCTACCGTGTTCCAGCGCGGAATCGTGCTCTGTGATCCGCTTGTGTCTGCCTTAGTATTCGGGTAGCACTGACTTATACCGCTACTCAGGTGTCCTCGTGCACAGCGCACAAAGTCGTGCGCTGCACGAAACGAGACAATCACAACAGCTCGCACGCGACGCCGTCGGCGGAAGTGCGCCGCGCCTCAACAAAGCCAGGAGACAAAAAAAAAAAAAGAAGAAGGCGGGGCCCGTGAAGTATCTGTCATGCGATCCTCGAGGTCCTGTATGGGAGAAGGCAGGGAAGGAATTTCGCTTGCGCAGGCTAGACGGGGCAAGTGGAGAGAGTGTCTCGCTTGCCAGTGGAGCTCGCCTCCGGAAATCATGGGTTCGCGGCACTGAAATATTTCCATCTCGACTATTAATGAGCCGATTCGAAAAATGTTTGTGGCAGAAGGCTCCCTAGAGGACATATAACACCTTCCAGCGTATAACCGAAATTTGCTATGGGGTCTGGTGAGGGGCCCTTTAAGGAGCACGAGCAGTCTACATGGCCACAAAAACGGAATACTCGATTTTCTGCGGCTGAGAGAACACACGGCGTTCCGCGGCTTAGCTCCGGGAATGCATGGGCACCCGTGCACTGAAATTTTGGTGCGCATTAAAGCAATCCAAGTGGTTAAAATTAACTCGAAGGTCCTTAACTGCGGAGTCAGTCATGGCCTAGTTATAGTTTTTGATTGTTAATATCAATCAATCAATAAATAAATCAATCAATCAACGAGAAACCATTAAAGGGAGTAGGCTCAAGTTATTTAATGTGGTCAGCGCCCATAGTGGTCAGCGCCCATCGAATAACTTAAAATCGAACAATTTGTAAACAAAAGAAAAGCTGGCAGTATCACATGAAACGTTGTCACACAGACCACCCAACCGCAGCGCTTATGTATAATAACAAGGTAATGTGGTTTTGTTACGTGCATAGTGTGCGAGTACTATTTAATGCAAGCAGTTTCAGCGCTCAGTTTTACTGCTGGCGTATTGGAACATGGATCCTGTTACACCCTTGTGGCCTTTCACAGAGAACAAAACGTAGGGTTGTGGGATAGGGCAGCTAGCTTCTCGGTTCTAGTAACTATCGCGCACATACACGACCAAGCCAGTGATGCGACCCACGAGGTGCAGTACGTCCGCACGCCACCGCGCGATCTCACGTAGCATCGACCGGGGCGCATATTGATAGAGGGTCACCGACGTGCTCGCCGCAAGGTGCACACGAACCGCCGCCGCTACACAGCCGTCGCACACGGCGTGCCACGATTTGAGTTCAGTCAATAGAGCGTATCATTAGCCCCGCCCGCCGGACGTCTTCGGTATAGTCAGGCCGGCACCGATCGATTGGGCCCGCTGCTTGGGGCTGCGTGACCTAAGCGTGTGCGCGCTCTCCTGTTGGTGCTTCGCGTATACGACACGCATGATACAAGGCTTGGCGCCGGTGCATGTTTCCACAATAAATAGCCCGGCTAAACGTAGCGACCCCTGCGCCGTGCTACGCCAGAGCGAATGCCTGCGCAGCGAATGCACGGGCTGCGTAATCGTTTCTCTTCGGATTTCTTTGCCTAAGCTGCTTTCCGTTTTAAGCCAATTGTTCTTAAATGACACGACTTGCAACATGGCAGCGAGAGAGATAGAGGAGCCGCATTTCGGCATGCCGACCCACCGACGCCAGAAGACGACATTCACGAAGCAGGTTGGTCGGACAACGGCTAGCGTGCCGCAAGTAAATGATGCTAAATGGCCTGCTTTAAACATGATTTCTGCTTGAAATGACTGCAGATGGACTCGTTCTAGATGGATCTGTGTGCTCTTCTCTTTCCTTCCTTCCTTCCTTCCTTCCTTCCTTCCTTCCTTCCTTCCTTCTTTCCTTGATTTATTTCTTTTTTAGCCATTCAGTTTCCCGCTGATGGGGCGCCTGCGATACTTCAGCTATGTTAATGTATTCCGTCCCTCTTTTCTGCTAAACTTGTCTTCCCCAATTTAGCAACCATACTAAAATAAAATTAGTATCATGGTAACGACAATAATTGCAAATATTTCCCGCATTTGTGCGCGTTTTGTGCAGAAACGCACAGTAAGACACTACAAAACTCTGTAGTATGTTTATTATCGTCGATTTCATAAGGACATATCAGCACAATAGAATAGTGTCAGCCACACCACAAGAGAAAGCTGGAGTATGTCACAGATGTTCACAAACCATTAAGAAGAGGTAGTACATTCTAAAAGTTACCTTACAAACACCAGACAAGGCGTAAGACGCAGAAAGGCGGGGAAGAAATAACACACATCAGCGTTTCAATTCATCTTAAATTTTACTCGAAAGTAGAGAGTGTTCCTTATACTAGCGAAAAATGAACAAGCCTCTGTCAGAATCTGCTAAACTCCGTTATATAATGCTATGTTCGTGCAGGAATTTCATTATGTTGTTGGCATCATTCTTTCTTTTTTCCTCATTTTTGACGAACACCACCCACACAGTAGGAAAGCATATTTGCAATTCTAGAATTCTGTCCCACCATGCTAGCCTAATTCAATACTTCTGTTTTTAGCGCTCTTTTAAATCACGTACTTCACGATATTTCATTCTCACACTCACGCTCACGATTGTTCGTGCTCACATCGCAGAATTATTACGTCAGTGTGGATAAGCTTCCGTAATAGAAAGAATACGCTCAAACAATTACCGAAAAATAGTAAAATGCTATCGGACAATCGTAAGCTAAATGCGCTGAGCAGTTGACATTTTTTTATAAGGTCATCGACCGTCTTGCCATAGTTGTCACTTTTCGCGATTATTTGAAGAACATTGTATCATTCGACCATCGCACGCACACACACACGCACGCACACACACAAACGCGCGCGCGCACACACACGCACACGCACACAGGCACACGCACGCACACACGCACACACACACACGCGCGCGGACGTTCATCACGGTTTGCTAACCCTTTTATTTTCATGCCACTCTTCTGAAGAAGCGAAGTAAACAAAATTGGCTGTACTGATATTGCTGGATTCTTGCTGCTTTGAATTTTTTACGCATTCTGAAACAACGCATATTGGATCAGACATTGGCAGCAAGCAAAAAAAAAAATGATGTTAATTCATTTCTAGGTTTCGGTTCCTTTACAGTGAGAACTTCTTTTTCTTTTGCTCTAGCTGAATCAGCAAGATGGTTCTTCATCTCCGTTGCGAGAGTCCATATACAAAAGAGGCGTATTCTTACGAAAGGCAAGGATTCGGTCCGCTCCAGCTAGGCTCACAATGCGCCCAAGCGTGCGCCCATCATCCAGATGCCAGTCTTGCGCGAGCATTTGGGGAGGCGACCGCTGGCACACCCGTCGCATTACAATGTCGAGCCGTAACATCGGTGCTTGCTCAACCGTCGCGGGAGCGAGCGATATCTGGCCGACGGTAAAGGTGGACGAAGAGCACCAAAGCGAAAATGTGGGGAAGAAAATAGAAAGCAAACAAGACACGATGTCGTCTGCGCTAAGCGCGTAGCTAGAAGCACGCATTCCCAACACCTCGCTTCCCGTGTGCTATCGATGAAAAGCAACGAAACGAAGCGTAAACAATGGATAGCGAGAACTCCAGAACCTGACTCTCTAGACTGGACAGACTGCGAAGACAGGCGAAAGTGTAAACGCAGCGGGTGGCGTAGATCGATCCGTCGTCCATGCGAGGAGTGTTTTCTTCTTACCGAATTTTCGCACGCACTCGGAAATGGCGAGCTGGCGTGCTCGGGTCACTTTGCTGTCCTCACGCGCGCACAATGACCACCTGCACGTCAGTGCGACGCGTAGAGTGCAAGGCGCATGCACCTACGAAACGGGAGTCGTGGTAAGAATTCCGTGGAGGCGCTTTCATAATTTTCTCTCCTTTCCGCGAGGTACTCAAAGCAAGACTCAGTAGCACCGACTTTTTGTGTCCGCTTAAGTTTTGACTGATGCCTCGAGTCTTTGCATTTTGAAGTGCCAGGTAACTTCAAGTCGAAACATAAGACCTTTAAGACAATAAAAACATAATGCTTCAAATTTGCTTTCTCTGTCTCCTTTGTCGTCAGTGTAGCATGCTTTTTAAACCTAACAGTGTATGCATTTTTCACTACTCAAACGCATGGGCGCTTATTAAGAAATGGTGTGCCAACAGAATGAAGCAGCCTAGATATTTTTGAACTCAAGAAATACGATTACTGTTGCTGGGTTCTTTTTAAAGGAATCATCATCCTAGATGACTTCAACGCACATCGTCAACGATGGGACTTTGATGTCACGGGGTTTCTCTGTACACAGTGCAGCGTGCACACGCAGTGTTCACATTCTCTCTCTTTCTTCTCTTTCTAATCATCCTTTCCTTTCCCATATCCCCAGTGTGACGTAGCAAACCGGACACTCGTCTGGTTGACCTCAATCTCTTTCCTCTCCTTGCTCTCTCTCTCTCTCTCTAGTGCAAGCTTATTTCTCTTAACCTAATATTGCCATAAGCTCAAGGCTTGGCTCTATTCCCGGCATTGTGAACTGTACCGGCATAGAAGACGGATCACAAGGGGGCACCAATGGTAACTTCAAGGGAATCGGAACCAAAAGAGAATTTAACGGAAGCGAAAGTGGGCCTACATCTTCCAAAGGATGCGAATGTTCTACAGTAAACTATAGAAGGACACTCCAACTATACCACATTCATGGCTGATTGATGCGAGTTAAAAAAAAAAAAAAAAAAAGCCTTGATGCAGGGCAACAAAAGCAGAACCTCGGTGCCACCGTTAACTGAGGAAACTGTTTCCCCGTATGGCTTCGATCTACACTTAAATTTACCATAGCAAGCCTTCAAAAAATTTTTTCGAAAAGCAAAGGAGGTTAACAGCTACCACGCGGAATGGTGGCACTGGGAGTCTGCTTCAGCTACGCTACGAATTCTTTTCTTTTTAGCTTGGTAACATTTATTGATCTTCTTTATAGCAACGGGTGTTTTTGAGCGATAACTGTTTCTAAGCATTTAAAAAAATGGGGATTTGGGACGCAATAATACTTTTTGCTGGAGAATGTTCGAAACAATAGCAGGCAAAAAAGAACTCTTTATTGGGTCATCTATCTGTCTAATTAACTCAAGTGAGCTAACTAACTTCGTATTATCCACGTTAGGCTGCCAAAGCCCATTGGAAATTTGTTGCTAAAGGCGAGCTGGTAATAAATTGCCCTTTAAAACTGACGAAGAGCCCTTATTCAAAGCCCGCTGGCACGAAGATTTGCGACTCCTTTTCAGTGCGAAATCGAAAGCAAGCGCGTCAAGTGTCGAGTCATGGACACCGCCATATGACAGAAGGAAACAGGTTTTACCGAATCCAGCCACGGCAGCGGCTCGAAACGTGCCATACGGTTTCGCGTTCGAAGTCGGCTAGGGGACGCGACGCAGCCGGTTCAGCGACAGAAGCTCACGGTAAAGAGCTGCGCGATGACGCCGTTTAATTACAGAGCTACCTTTGTGGAGCTAGCATAGCCAGGTGCTGACGTAGACTGTCCGGGATTTCGGGATGTGTATCAGCCAGTGCGCCATTTATTTGTCACTGGCATTTTTTTTTTTTCTGGAATAGTCGGCGTTCGCGGTAGCCTATTTTCCCAGGCTTGCGTCATTTAATTAACAAAAAGAACAGCCCGTCATCGGTGTGCCGTCAAGATGAGGGCGCGGCTCGATCGTATCACCACTTCTGTTGGGTGGCGACCGTGGCCACTTTCTATGATAGTGACAGCACCAGCAGCGGCGTTGGAACAGCAGCACTTCACTACATATTACAGGTTCGGCATTTAATGTGAAGTTCAGGCTGCGAATATTCATGCAGTGTATCTCGTCAAGTCACGCCATCTTCTATGCGATTGTAGGTTCGGCTCGAAAGTTGCGCCCCCTTCGTGTGCCGGGTGTCCCTTGGGATTCCTACAGCAAAGGGGCGGATAATGGGGAATTTCGCACCCCCTGCTCTGCCTGCTTGGGAGACCTGGCGGGATCGCAACGCCAAGCCTCATGCCGGAGACGGCTCTAATGGAGCGTGCAGCGCGTGAAAACCTTTGAGTTCGAGGGAAAAGGAATGTTGCCAGCTAATTGGGCAGTAGGCTTTCCCACCACTACAGAAATTACGCTTCCCTCGCTGTTCGATTTTAGCTGGTTCCTGCCGCATTGCCCTAGTACGGAATGTTCAAACATATATTTCTATCTACCTCAAAATTAATCATCCCTAGCATATATTTGCTTTCTATTTCTGGTTAACATCCGTGCCTTCTCTCTTTCATTCCTCCTCCTCCTGCTCCTAAAGCCTTCCGCCTTCGCGTGTTCTTCAACTCTGGCTTCTAGCCACATTAAATAAAAATTTCTTGCCAATGTATTCATAACATTGGACTTTAAAAAAATTAATTTCTAGTTCCTTGCAGCAACTGTCTGTGCGAACACTCCAAGAGGAGTGAAAATAAAGTGCGAGAAAACACGGCTGAGGTTACGCTGAAAGTTCGATTGTCTTCCTTAACTCACAGCACAGGCGGAGAACGTCGTTTGATGGTTACCCTAGCCCTTGTGTCCTTGAGTGTCCCTTACCACATGTCCCGGACAAAACCGCCAGCGTCTCGTCATACGTGCCTGCTTGCGCCCTATAACGTGTATGGAGGACCGGGGCTGCTTTTCTGCTCTCCTCCTCCCCCACGTGGTCTACGCTCATTAGGCGGGCTGTGCGCCAAGAGCTGCGGAGAGAGGGGCCTCCTCGCTGCACGGAAGGAAATTCGCTCTCCGGGGAAATGATTGCCGCCACGGCCGCGACACACCCGGCGCGGCATCTCTCATCCCGAGCACAACGTGTTCCGCGCGCCGCTTTCAGAACCGAAAGGCGAACCGATGATTGGGCCGAAAGCCAGCGGCTCAGTAATCACTCCCGGAGATTCTTTCTTTCCCCGCCGCCACGAGACCAGCAGATAGGAGCTGGTCCCAGAGGTTGCCCAGCGGCACGCACGGCTGGCGTCTCTATGCGATCCTTGCCGCTCCTCTCTGCTGACTGCGCGCCGCGGCGCACGAACCGACGGCGAGACAGAACGGATCGGCTGCAAAAAAGGCGCGACCTTGTGCTACGCTCATTTGGGAGCCTTTCTCTGTAGGGGGCGATCGCAAGGCTGCTGGTTCCGTCGCTCTATTCATTACGCAGGTCATCCGCCCTACTTTGTAATGTCACTGACCTACTGCGTCGACCTACGTGCCTGAGGGGCCGAGTGATAGTGCGTAGGGCGAACAAGAATAGGGAGAGAAACGTAAGTGATATGTCGCGCGCCTAGGCGACAAGGCGTCACAGCTAAGCATGCGCCGTGGTAGCGGCGCAAACGTTACCACTCTGTGGTTCTGCTTAAAAGCACCGGCATTCAAGCTGGCGCGCGCTTTCATTCCTGTAACATAGAACCGGGCAGTTCGCCCGCCGTTGTTAAGTTGATGGCTAAATAAGGCCGCATTGTATTCGCTCCACCGTTGCGCTGTCCTTCCGTCAGACACGACATAGACTGGCGACGAGGAGGGGATGCTGCCAGCAAGGAACAAGCTCCTGCCTGACAGCAACAGAATTCACCTGCTGACGGAAAAGCGAAAAAATTCGGTTGATTCTGTGCTTATGCGGGAATCGGTGTTAATTAAGCGATGGTTTTCTAGACGTTTTCGGAATGTTATGCAAACCTAACCATAATGATGAAGATGAAGTGATGACACAGTCAAATAATATTTTACGCAAATTTAACTGCTAACGACATAAATTCAATGCAACGTTTATCCAAACGTAATGCCATCATGCAAATGTAAGATAAACAAACTGTCCGATGCAGGTGCTGCCTCCATTCCAGCGCGACACCAATGCACTTACCTAATGAGCACATGCCCATTCGAAGCGATTGGGCAAGAATGTTCGCATGCCCCGTGGCACGTATACCCAGTGGCCCAAGTTGTAATGTCGGCAGCACATCAGCAGCCAGCACCCGCAAATAGGCTAGGGCACACCAGCATAACCTCTTCCAACCTGGCTCCTATTTTTTTTTGTTATTTTTTGTGCATAGTTTTCGCCCTTGACCACAGCTCTACAGATGCTTGCAGGAACTTATTTGCACTCCTTGAATGATTCCTACGCTTTGCAGTGCGGCGTACCCGGGCTACTTTTGGTGCTGAGCTTCCTCACCGCGTGTTTCGCCGTCTGCGCGCTTTCCGAGAGTGAAGTGCGAGCACAGCTGTAGTTATCACGCGTTGCAGTGAGACATGATATCCGCAGAAACATTTAGGCCTGTCAGTGTTGTTTTTCGTGGTTATTCTTCTCATTAATAACTCAATCGGCGCTCTAGTATTAAGTGGTGCCAGGACAAAAGAATGCTATAGTCTTTCACAAGAGCATCAATGATTTCGGCTTTAGTCATATCGGTAGCGACGAGCCCCCTTTCGCTTTCGTTCAGGCGGAGTGCGAAACCCCTGAGAGGCCAAAGAAAATAGTATTAACGCTCGGCAAGGGAGCACACGCAACGCTGGAGCTGTGGGAACACCTTAATGCTCGGCGTCCCACCTCCGTAAATTAAAACGGGATAAAATAGAAAAAGCGCCGGAAGACCTTTTCACCTCGGCGCTCCCACGCAAGGGGGGCACCTACCATTCGAGCGCAGTTTACGACGATCCGTAGGAGCCGCGAGGGAGGACCGTGAGTAACTGCACCTATATGCCGAGTTCCTGCTAGTTTCATTCAGCGCTAAGGTTGCTGAAGCCACCTATCGGGCAACCGAACATACCACAGGGCCTATGTATTCTCTTCGCCCGTGTTCTCGAGTAACTGGAATATTGTTTGGTGTCCGCGTGTGTTCCCAACGCCTCGCGTCTGAGTTTTCACGATGACGTACAGCGTATACTATAGCATTCGCTTAGGATTAGTCTGGCGACGAGCGCCATGCTGCGTTGCGTAGAGGACTGCACTCGAGGCTCGCATTCTCTTAGGCGGCCTCAGCTTTGTCAGCGGTGCACGCTATAGCGAGCGCACAGTGCAAGACGCGCTCGGGTCATCCATCAAGCCGGCGCTTTCAGACGACGACGCCGACCCGCGCTCGGCAAGGGTCCACTGGTGTCGACGCACGCGGCCGCTACGTCTCCATTAGCGGTGGCGCGGTGCCCAGCGTCGGTGCTCGCCAGCCGCGGGGCCAGCGCGGTGCTTCCGGGCCGGGCGGCGGGCTCCTTGCGCCGACAGGAAGCGCGAACGGTGAAACCCACCCTCGGGGGGACGCACCGCCCGCGGGCAACGTCCTGATCTGGCGATTGCAAATGCCGCGCGCTTTCGATGCAGCTGCGCCTTCTGCTGTCACTGCGCCCAACCAGTTGCACGCAGCGTTGCATTGCCCACAACGCAAGTGCTTATGCGCGAGAAAAGTAGGTTGCGCGCACGGACACGGTCCCGAGGAAGCGAGGACGCGGGACAAGCAGGCGAAACGTCGAAATCTGGAGGCCGACGGCTGTCCTTTGTGTGCCAATGCCGGCAAAGTTTGTGGTCATTATTTGCAGGCAAATTAAATACATGCTTTCGCGGCACTCAAAAGCTTACGTCCGTCAACTGACCTCGGCTTCATTTAAGGAAGCAGGTACCACTGGCACCGCACAGGGGTCTCTTGCGGAGAAGTATCTACTGCATGTATATTTACTGCAGCCTAAGAGACGACAAGGTAGCATTCGGCTAAATGTCCGAAAGAAACGCAACGTCTGTCCTGTCAGTGTGTCATCACTCAGGACGGGGCAAGACCAGCTATCCTTTCCACGGATAGAGCGGGTGCCCATAGCCAAACTTTGTCGCGCGAGTTTATTATGGTAATTGCGTGGGGCTATTTGTGGATGAGAGGGCTGGGCATGCGATGGCTCCCGTCAAGTGTGCAGGCGTGGATCGGAACGCGACGAAAGAGGGAAAGCCCGCAAAAAGGCCTAAGAACGATAAAGGGTACACCAACGTTCCGACACACGGTTACTGGGCCACACGAAGTTGCGGCTGGCGGTGCGCACAACTAACAGCAGCTGTCTGGCGGGGTCCCTGTTGCCGCCAGTGTCGAGCGGAAGGCGGGAGGACGCGCGGCAGGGAGGAAGGGGGGCCATTTGGTTTCCCAGGCGCGAGATAAGCCTCAATGCGTCGATAATTAGCCGGCGGCAAGCTGGGATCGCCCGCGACTCGTCGGTGCCCGTACGCCGACTAGCGGCAGCAGCAGCCGACCCCGATGCACGTGCTCGACGGATGCGAGAAGTGCGTCGTCGATGAAAGCGTTTGCTGCAGTGAACAAAAAATAGTGGCAATAACTTTTTATTTCGGCTGTCTTGTTGCCTTCTTGCACAACCTATAAACAGGAACGAAGATACTAGCAATGAGTAATGAATTCTGACTGTTACCGAGAAGTGACGCGTGTGCATGCAAATAGGTAAGTATTACGAAATCGTTGTAATTTTTTATTTTTTTTTAGTCCACTTTCAACGGCATTGGCGACTTTCTCTTCCATTCTGTCTGATCATTTCTTACTTACACCCACCTGCTTTTTTTTATTATTAAATGTGTGAAGGAGAAGTTAGCACCATAGGTGATGTCTGCTACTCCTTCTCTCTTAGGTAGGCACTACTTATAAAAAAATGGCCGGCTAAAATAAACAAACGAGACAAAATAAGACAGACAGTACGTAACAAATATAGGCTGGCTAAAACAAATACAAGAAATAGATACAATATCAGCATAAAAGGTAAATATACATCCGAAAGCGCTAACCCAGAGTTCACAATAAGTTCGAATTGGCTCGTGGCACGTCACAACACAGAATTTGCGCAACATGTAATGGCATTTAAGAACTTATAACAGTCGCTTGTAATTCACTTGTGTTTCGTGGGAGCGCCGTCTACCCTACAATATTATACAAGCTTGCACCGCAGTTTGTAACGAATTCAAGATCAAGGGCACTTCGCAAAAGCATTGTCGCGCATAACTACAGAACATAATTACTACGCTCTGGCAATTATCTGCAATCCTCGCCACTTCCAAAACTTCTTTTAAGGCTCTAACTGCGTGCTTTTGCTGTTCAGTTGTTGGATATGAAACCAATATTTTGCTCACGGAGAGTAGCCGTCTGTCCAGAGCACATAACTGTTCTCGTATTTTTTTCAATGCTGATCATGAAAACTGTGGTGCAACACTAGGTCTTCATTATCTTCTTCGGATTCAGAGAAAGAGCGCACCGCACTTTCAGCTCATCCTACTCTATGTACTTTGTGTAAGCGGTGGCAAGACGTAATCTGTGTATTACTGTTTCGGGAGAACGCGTAACCGTCACTGGAATAGTCAAATGTGTTTTGGGGTGAATTTAAAAACAAAAACAAAAAGGGGTTTCGACCATCGTTTTGCGTACCTCCGTGCTTATACACGGCCAATATACCACATGCAGTGGTATCGCGCTTTTACTGTATTAACAGCTCCGCTCCTTCTTGATCGTGACCGAAGATTCCTTTCAAGTTTCTTTGCGATGCTCTACGCTTCGGCGCTACACTGCAAATATAATGAATAAAAAGTGTGGGGTCTTCAGGTCTCACAGGAGTACCGACCACCGTGGGTTCGAGCTTAGCGAGCCATAGGGCCGCGTCAGCCGTCAGCCTCTAGCGCTGCTGTGCGCGAGCTCAGGTCACAAGGGGTTACCGAGTGTCGCACGCAAGAACACAGTATTGCCCTGAGGTGACGTAAGCCGTTTATTGTATCCGGCGGCACCCGACACTGCACAAACGCCCGGCCCCGGGGCGGCCGGGAACCAAAGGGGACCCGCACCAAGGGTGAAAAACAAAGTCAGGTGCGCCTATAGCATATCGCTGCGAGAGCGCAGGCTCAAGCTGGGACACGCCGCTAGGAAATGTCCCAGCGGCTATGCTACTTGCTCTCGAGATAACCAATGGGCCAACTCGCGAGAGCTCGGGAAATCTCCTTCGGCTTGTGCCTCCGATAAGCACAGCTCGGCGATGTACGACCTCGCGCGAGCACTAGGCGCCCGTCCGTCGGCTTAGCGTCGGGACAGGATCAACACGAGGTACGCGCTCCCCGCACGGGCAAAGGCACCGTGCGTGAGCTCAGTTCTAGTCACAAAAGTGTCGGCGGACGACAGGAAGCATGTGCGTACCCGGCGCAGTCCCAAGGGAGAAGAGACACGCTACCATCACGACAGTAGCCACCAGGTAGCCAGTAGCCACGACAGTAGCCGTCACGACAGTAGCCACCACACGCTTCGTGACGTCGTAGCTCCACCCTCACCGCGAACCATCGCGAGTGGAGCGCCACCGCTGACAACTGGTTCAGAGCAAGGAGGGAGTGAGGCGTAGGGTTTCCAGAAACAGGTGAAATGCACCCACGCAATGGCGCGTCGAATTCCCCAAATACCCACAACAGGTAACCCGTTCCAGGTGAAGTAAACCGGTGAACAGCTTTGTTAACTTCGAAGTTACTGCCAAGTAAGATCCAACCTAGGGACGTATTCTCGGACGATCACTTTCGGCGGTACTATCACCTCCACGTGACGTAATGCGCAATCAACCAATCATCTCATCCGGTGTTGCTCAACCAGCCAATCATCGCGCTCCTGCTGGCCGAGGCGATAGTGCCGCCGAAAGTGATCGTCCCAGAATACGTCTTCTATTCTTATCCTTCTGCAGATGCGCTGCTCATGGTGCCGGTGCTCCGTGGTGGCGAGTACTCCGCACAATCAAAGGCTCTCATTCACTGCTTCAGCAGGGTGACTAACAGTCGTTAATGGTCATTCACTTGGCTAGACTGCTGAACATTGTTTACGGTTATTGCGCAATTAAGTTCAGACGTAGCTGCGAAGTTGCGGACCAAGAAGCCGAGATCCTAACTTTTTTAATAGTAACACGTAAAATATGACTATCCGCTGGTATCTGCACGTTAGAATCGTTGTGGCATGCGAACTCCGCGAATACAAACAGGATCCAAAAGTGTCAGAAACTTCAGATGAAACAACTGCAGATTTTAGATTCAGCTCGCTGATCAGCTAAGAAGTACTCTATTTTTTTTCTTTGCCGAACTTTTATAACTTAAAAAGACTAAAATAGAAAGCTACTGCGCTAAGTTCATTTGTAAGAGCTGTTTGTCACTGGCTGGCCACCTTCACTAACAATACATTCGTGATCACAATTCGGCAGCGCCTGTTCTTACGGACCGATTTAGCGTACTAATTGATTTGTCGATAAAGGCTATAATTTATTAAACTAGAACATTGAGCGATAAGTATCTGATTTTGGCAATTTGAATACAAGTGAGGCGCGTCAAATTGTCCTTCTCAACGAATATGTAGTATTCATAATTTGAATGTTCAATTCAAGCAATGCATTGTCTAACTTATAGTTGCGAAAATTTACAAGACTTAGTCGATACCGCCGAGTAAGTATTATTCCAAGAGTAAATAAGTATTGAAAAATGCTGTCGGTGCGAGTTGAACAAATAAACAACCTGAGTTAAGAGGCACGATATTACAACAGATCGTTATACTTCAGCCGTTCTCCTAAAAGAAGTTCAGGATTAGAAAATTCATAATAAAAAAGTACTCCGACTTTGAGGAGTGTTCTAATGACCTTTAGAAATGGTTGATGTGGTGAAAAGGTGACATAGGCGTGGAGTTCTCTGAAACATGCTTCAAAAAGCACCAGGCATATATATTTACTGGCGTGCATGTACTGTTCTAGTTTATTGTGTTTGCATCTGCATAAAGTCAGAACTGTTGCAGAATAATTTAGGTAATTGTGCATCTGTTTTCCTCTACTTGAGTCTATTATGAAGGACCGTCATCTTAGCGAAAACATGTACGTTGCTCCAAGTTGTGTACATTTGACGGCACTGATAGTCCGTTACTGGCGTATGTATAGACTGAGCAGCCGAGAGTGTGCCGGCGCGACGAATAAACTAGTCCGCCTAAAACCTTTCCAGCGCTTTCTTCAAAATCAGCCTGACTTCAGAAGAGTCGGGGAGATCGAAAGATCTTGATTGCGCGACGGGAACGGCGCAAGGAAACCTCTTGAATCACTCAAGCGTTTGATCAATTCGAAGTAGACATCAAGTTCTGCTGCCTATAAGCGGCGCCATTACTAACGACCTTCGTTTGCGCAATAATTCTCGCAAGAGGTACTCTCCTCCATTCTTTCCTTCTCCCCGCCTCCTCCCCAACTTACCGCTAAGTCTCGCGTTCTTTTTCGCCACGGAAGTTCCCATCGATTGCGTCTGAACACAAAAGACTCGCGCAACAACGTAACAAAGCCGCTTCAGCAGCGAAGTATCTAGGAGCCGGGCTCATTGGAGTGGCAGGCAGCCAAGACATTATGGAAGAAATGACAAGCTGCGTCAGCATGCGCCTGTCGGATCCTCAATCCCAAGCAGGTCGGCTTCTCCACGTAGTATCAGCGACTCACTTCTCCGGTGAAAAACAAGCCACAAGCCGGCAGATAAGGCGCACAACAAATAGCGCGCGGTGGCTGGCTGGCACGACGACGACGTCTCGAAGGAGGAAAAGGAGGGACCTCCGAGAGACGTCGCAGACACACGGCGGCACATTGATCGGGCGCCAGCCCAAGTGACAACAGCGCCAGAGAAAAGACAGCCGCCTGTGTCAGGCCCGTCGACAAGACACGTTTTCGACAAAGTCCTGTAATTAGGACAACGTGTTTGAGCAAGCGCAGGCAGCCGGTCGAGAAGCCAGAGCGGCCGCGCGCTCAGGAGAGGAGGTGCGGGGCGAAGCACCACTGTGTTCTTGACACGTTTGCGCGTGCGGCCGCCGGATAACGGTAGGGAGGGAGGGGGAGGGGGGAGGGGGGTTGGCCCGACGCGGACCGGGCCGGCTTTAGTCACGTCGCTTTGTTACGAGTGGACAACGTAAACAAGGTGCCAAAGTGGCTCCATCAGCGCGAGGCATCTTGTGGCAGCGGGGCGGACGCACCCCTCCCTTCCGAGACACGTGGCCAAAAAGCGGGGGGGGGGGGGGCTTGGCGGCCACCTACTCCCGGTGGGCGCTCTTCGTGGCGCCAGTTGGTAGTGTAAGCCAGTTTGGCTTCGTAGTGCCAAGTTTCGTTCTCAGGTGCGACCGTATTGGCGATCGCCCTGCTTATCTCTAGCTTCTCTGTCCAATGTGTTCTATATTCAGCAATAGTGCCTGACATCTTATTGTCCTGGGGTGCGATCGGAGATGATTGTTCGGCGCGGTTCGTTCGGTTACCGGCGCGCGCGATTGGCCTACTCCACGCCGACGTCGCCAGCCGCGGGGCGCGGCCACGTTTTTGGTGACGTCAAAATAACGACACGCTCCTGTCAATCATCCTCCCACCGAGCATTTCGTCTGCTAGGCGCCGAACCCGACGGGAGCTGGGAAGTTTGGAGCGATCATACAGCTTCGCATGGCGCGTCTGGTGGATTGGATCCAACAGGCGGCTGCGGCAATGGCGCTTCCGTTCGGAACTTAGGTTGTTGGGCTGGCGTTTCTAGAGGAAGGAGGAGAGCGGGTGGCGGTGCGAAACGCGTTTGAAGAAATGGCGTCTTTTTTGTTTCTCGAAACAAATAATTCGTTGGTTGTACAGAGAAATCGACCCCATCATCGGTGCCAGCGAGCCATTGGAATGTTGTCGCTGCCTCTTGAAAAGTACGCCACTCTTCCCGTCGTTTTTCTTTTCTTTTTTCTTCTTGCTGTGCGCGACACTACCTAGGGACGATGCAAAGAAACTAATAGTTATAAATTGCAGTAGTCCCACGTACTACTATTCGAAAACGTGTTTGGGCTTGAGAAAAAGAAAATACATTTTTTTAGATAAAGATTTCATTCATTTGGAAGACCAGAAACATTTCGTTTTGTAGTATACTGTCTGCAAGCAGACGAAAAACGACGGAAGTAAACTTCCGGGGAGGTCACCGCTTCCTGATTGGCTGCTCTCTCCGCCCCGCTGTCACAAATTTTGCATACTGAAACTTTGTGACGTTGCAGCAACTGAACAGAACGCGTATCGAACAAAATATCTCTGATCGCGCCCCTGGTGATCATGAAGTAAGATATGCCCTCCTATTGTTTTACTGAGCCCTCCTTCTTTCACCTCCCCTTCTTTCACTTCTCTCGCTGGTGGAGGAATGTTGCCTATATTATCCAAACAAAGGTTGAAAAATGTGCTGAAACGTTTGTGAAATAGATTGCCAGCTGTCCTCAGTTGGTTTAAACTTGGTCTCGCCATGCGGGTCTTGATACATAACCAGCGATCTTCGTAGAATTATTCTGGTTCCCCGATTTCATATATATGGGTGCGGTCTAACGCCTCAGCAAGACGAAAGCCCATCTCCAACATCTCAAGCGATAGTGAATAGGAATCCGACCAACAATTTCTAGGAAATAATGGGAAGATACTTTCTAATACGGCTCGCATCGAAGCGAGATGTGTGTCGCATGCCCTTTGAACCAGTCATTTCAGCATCACAACATACTCTGTTGTGTAAAGCGCATCGTCCATAGCAGGGGAGACGGAAACAAGCGCTTCTCAATGAGCTCTAATAGAACGGCAACGACAAACCAGTGATTCTGACGAAGCAGGGCAAACGCGCGTTGCGAGGAAGCGGCCTGACACGATAGTGCGCGTCTTCTGTTCCTGCCTGAATCGTGGACCGACCAGACGCCTTGTAGTTTGATCGTAGCCTCGACGGTGCCATATTGTCTCAGAATTGTGGAATTGACTGGCGCGCGGGCCGGCGTCCCTTCGCGTGCAAGGTGCGGGGCAGAGCGCCATGAGCGGGACGGGCACCAAGGGTCTTCATTAGGCGTGCAAACGGCGTCGCTCCTCGAGGCCCTTCAGCGCTTGCTTCATTAGTTAGAAAGGCTGCGCCACCTGCGGCGAATTTTAATTAGAGCCGTTGCGCGGATTTGCGCGGCGTTACGCCGTCGAGGCAGTGGTCATCGTTGCATAACAGGAACGAGATGAGAAAGAAGGAGGGAAAAGGCTTTGTAGGGTCCACGGTGTAAGAAGTGGTAGGGTCAGCGCTGGACGCCTGTGCCGAAACTTCCTCCTTAACCGCGCTCCCTCTTTGGTCCTCAGCTCTTTCGTACTCGCCTTAATCAACTCCAGCGAGTCGCGTGAAGGGCTACACGTGACAGGCCGCGAGCAGGCCGAGTTTAATTTGCATGTATACAAGGAGGAGACTTGATAAAACTTCCCCGCTGACCACGGCTGAGAAACTGCGACGACGCATTCGCGATTGAAAGGGAGAACAACGCTGGCAGCCCAAACTTTACGCACTCTCACAGGTAGCCAAGGGCCTAGCTACAGGTCTCGTGTTTCATTTCCAGCCGTCTTATGCTTACGGACAAAGAAGCTGAGGAAAATGTACATTTGAGACAGGCATGTATTATTTAGCACGCATGTTAAGTCAGCGTGCTGTATTGGTGCTGTGACTGATGAGTGCAAGATAGATTGCGTTGCACTGGATGCTGCCGCTTACTGAAATGAACCTCAACGCTTACACCATCCTGCATATACAACTTCAATCTGACTTACCTTACTTTGGTGCGCGGTCACCTCGTGCCTTTTAATAGTGATGTTTGAAGAACCGGCGGCCACATCGTAAGACACGACAGCGGTATTTCAAGAAATGTCGACAAGCAAGAACGCCGCCCATCAGTAGCTGTGTATATATGAAATTATATATATTTTTTAAAGTTATTGTTTACATCATCTTGTCATTTACACACATATGGGGCATGTCAACGGCGTTACAACCTGTGCTTAGTTCGCAGATGGGCTCTGTTTTGATGCATCCCTTTTATTTAGAATATGCTGCAGTTGTTATTTTTTTGCCATTAAGAAAGCGACAGAAAAATATTGTAGTGGAATAAAATATATTACTAACTACATAATGTATGTACAGTGCGTGAAGAACACGAAAAGCTGTCATCCAAAGCACGACCGCTCGGTCTCGCGCTTCTCTTTTGGGTGGCCTGCCGAGTGATTTCATTCGCTCATGTATTTCTTGACCATATATGCTACTCGAATTCTCGCTCATTTTAGTGTCTATAGAGCGCTCCATCGTTAAGCACGAGCTTGTGGGTTCGACTCGCGGTGGCCGCATTGTGACGGGTGGCGAATGGAAGATGTGCTAGGTCGACTTCTGAGCAATTCAAAAATTCACAAGTGGTCGAATGTACTCCCGAGTTTTTTTCTGAGGCGCGCCTAGCAGCCCAGAGTGTGATGCTCTGGGATGTTAAACTCCAGCAATTTTCAATATTTCTTTTGTCACCGTTTTCTGCGCTTAGGTCTGTTCTATTGTTCGCTTCTCAGTTTGTTCAGTAAAGAATTGTTTTCGACTTTATTTCAATATAAAAAAAAGTAGATGAAAAGAAACTTTAGCCTCTCATCTTGCATTCATATACATCTATTTTGACAATAACGAAAACAGCAAATGATTACGACTAGCTGAAGTTTATAGTCGTTTAGCCATACGAGCGTTCGATGCCCAGTCCAAATTCTTAATGGGCGAGGGCCTGCTTTCGGTTATTCTTTCGTTCATCTCGATATAAAGCTGGCGATTGGCCCGATTATTCTTTGTCTTCAGGCGCGCAGTGCGTCTTCCATTATACACCAAGCGAACAATCTCATTCCTGTTCAATCCGCCGCTCGTCCCATCGCCTCGCTTCCACACTAGCATCTAGACTCAATCTCCGCGCAGTGCGAGTGAGTGACGTCACAGTCTTCAGCGTATATTTCGTTTCTAAAACGTTCGAGCGGCACACGAAACTCGCACGCACTGGAACAAAAAACGCAGTTAAGACGTCAAGGCGAAACGCACTGGCGATTGGAAAACTGAAAGCGCCCGTCTTCAAAGCGGCGGGAGCAAAGCGCCAATAAATCCGGATTCTCTCGCTTCTCTACGTTTTCGTAGCAATAAAGCCGGGCCCATTCCAGCGCCGAGCGAAACCGCCGGCGATCCCATCCTACAAGGAGACTTCATTCGAGACTCTGGCCGAAGAGGTCTTCAGCAAGCGATATACAGTTGTAAAGAAAGGGATTCCAATTCAACGGTAAACCCCCTTGGCACTTTCCTTTCCTGCATCCACTCTCGCCGTGTTTTGTGCTCCCCTCAATTTTGTTATGGCGGAGGCGCCGTTTGCGACAGAGTTAATTTGCTGTGAGCCTCAACTGACATGGCCGGACCGAAGTCGTCGCTTATATATAGCAAGGGAGGCCTGGCGGACTGTGAAGACGAATTCAAATCCGTTCGCAAGCATTAACTATAAAAACAAAACCATCTCCCTGACTCCTAAGTGTCAGCATTCTTTGATTTCTGCACAATATGCTAGCTTTCATAGCACGCAAAAGCTGTATGGTCGGCCTTTCAAGGCGAGTGTTTCCCAAAAGGAAGGAGGAGGAAGGACGAGGAAACAAATAGAGAAGTCAGGGATATTAACCAGAAATGCATCTAGTTGGCCACCCTACACTGCGGGACGGGAAAGGGGGAATAGAAAGATGAGAGAGAGAGAGAGAAGTGGGGGGAATGAAAGACGCCCAAAAAGGCAAAAAAAAAACGTTAAATAAACACAGGTGGTCACGTTAAATAAACGTTAAATACGTTAATACGTCACGTTAATAAACGTTTGCACGTTAAACAAACCCAGGTGGTCAGGATTAACCCAGATGGTCAGGATTAAACCAGAACGCTCCACTACTGCGTGCCTGATAGCCCATCGTGCCAGTTTTCGAACGTTAAACCCCATGATAACTTGATTTCTTGTTTTTTTTTATTGGATCACGATTTACAGAACACTTCGTTCGTAAAAATTATTTGTCCTTCGCCGGAGGTCTTCGTTAATATTATGTTCATGAACACTGGCTATAGAGTCTACTTGTGCTAACCGCATTGGCATGCCTGAACTGCATCGTCTACAATACGGGGCTATGTTTATAAGTGTATACGTCAGTGTGCAAATGCTGCAGGGAATCAAATAAATGTTCAATAAATTTCTTGACAAAATTTGTTTTCACTGATTGGCTACATCGTTCAATCGAAACTACGCGGTCATTTACGTACTTTTTTTAGGCACTTTTGTGGGAAAGGCAAGCTTGCGTTTTTTTTTTTTTCATTTCCCTTCTTTTTCTATTTTGTCAGAGTGCTTCTTTGGAAATTACGCGGGTCGAGGTGATGCTGATTCGGCAATTACGTTGTTCTTAAGCCAACTTTCTCCGGCCGCATTTCCACAGGAGTGCTCGACGACGGACCGACGTCGACATATTCAGCCGTCGCGGAGCGTCTTCGCTCCCGAATGCCGCGCTTCCTAACACACTTATCTGTTGCGAGGGGCGCGAAGAAACACGACTTTTATCTTGTCAAGGGAGCGCGCGGGGTTGTTAGGGCGGCTGTCGACAAACTCGATTTCCGCGGCTACCGTACGCATTCAGTTACCGGCGTACCGGCGCCTCACTCGCGAGCGTCACAAGAGGCGCGAGCAAATAAAATTCCAGTGAAACTGTTTCAGCTCGGCCGAATAGCGCCGAATATAGACGAACGCGCCGGCCTCTGCCTGGAACGTCGGAATTAGCGGTGCACCGCTGCGCGCGCGCCCTCAAGCGGCGAAGAACACAAACAAAGAAATCCGCACGACGTCCAACAGCTCATCAGCAGGAGTGCTTGCACCGTTCCTCCACTCGAAAGCGCGATTGATAAGCTGCCGCGCGGAGCTCCCGGCGTACTTCAGGCTGCATACTAAGAGGAGAATCTGGTGCGCATGTAGGCCTGCGGCTAAAAGGGGAGCCGCCGAGACAAAGCCGTAGTTAAAGCACGGCGCGTGCTGCAATCAGCGAGAGATTGAACGACAGCCCGGCGGCGGACGGAGTTCAGCAAACATGGCGACTGGCCATCCGCAGGAAGTGATGGAAAGTAAAATGAATCGGGTCTCCAGAGCGAGCATCTGGAGTGAGAGATAGAGCGAGGGCATGTTGTCGCGGGACCCGTGCACTGCTGACGCAGGGCGCCTCATTACGCCTAATAAGAAGTACCGGGTCGCAGCCGCGCTTCAAGTTGAACGCGCGCGGTGTCGCAAGGCTGCGTGTCGCTTTGAAGACCTAAACGCGCACCACTTTGTGAGCGCACCCAAATGAGCGCTTGCAGAATCAGGGAAGGGCTCGGCTAGCACACGGCCTCAAATGCATTTTCTATGATGTCAGCGCCATGATCTTCCCTTGGGAGGCTGCAGATCTTTCGATGCCTTCAGACAACTTTCTTTGGTTCATTGGTTCCAAAGCAACCAGCTTTCACGTTTTAATGTTGCCTAACGCACCCCTTATGCTTTCTTTTTTCTTTATGGGTTTTAATTTGGCCTTACCGAGGCGAAGTTAAAACGCAGGCGAGAGCTTGCGCGGACAACGAACGCGCGAATAACACAGGCGTGGCCGTGGCGATGCGCTCTCCCCCTGACGCAACACCTGGCGCGCTACTGCGGCGGCACGTGTGTCCTTTCGCCCGCTGTGCTCTGTCGAGGCGCGCTCGTGACGTGGCGTCGCAGTCAACGGGAATTTAGGTGCAGCTTCTCTGCTACAGACGCCGGCCTTTTTCGCTCAATGAGCTATTTGACGCTTTCGCATAAAAAAAAAAATGTCGGATGCATTATGTTTATGACGTCCGCATTAAAGCGAGACTAGTGTGCAAGCACACGGCATGGATTTCAGTCTAACTTCATCGATTGATTCATTCCAGCACGCATCCTGAGTTGGAGATACATGCGGAACGACGTGAGAGATATCACACGCACGAAAACGTGCTAGCCTTTGTAGTTATTACATTGAGTAGTGTGGTGCATTACAGTTATTGAAATCAACACTTTGTGTCGCGTGTTTCTCCGCTGAAGGGAATTGCTTGTATTGAATTGGTATTCAACATACTATTTAACGCGCACTGTTACATCCGGCCTATAAGCATAGTGGCAGGTACGTACCGACGAGCAGAGATACTGCTGTGCTTGGGGGCTGCATTAAACGTGTTTTTTCCCCAGAGAGATAACTATTAATAGGATTTAGTAAGTTTTCCTGATATCTGTAGCAGGAGTCATCGGCCGCCGTCGTCATCGTCGTGCACGCCGCTGATCTTTGGCTCAAAACTTAAGGAAATGCGGTCTCTGGCCCCCTAGCCTTTATACAGGACCACATTACATACGCTAGTTACTACCCAAACAAGTTACAAAAAAATATTGCTTCCAAGTTCTTCCTAATGTTTGTTCACAATATCACTCAAGCTGTACGTAACTTCTAGTACGCTGAAGTTTTATTTGTCATTTGCAATAGGGGGCGACGTTCAAAAGGCAAATACAGGGCACCATATACTTCGTTGTCATATTTTGGCGCTGAGACAAGTTTGCCTGTGCTCTTCGAACGCCAGTGGTCCGTGTTTTCCGCGGCGCGGGTTTCGCGTTGCCTCGAGAGATGGCCTTCCTTCTTCTAGCTGGGCATTGCGCTCTGTCTCCCTGACGTCTTTCGCTGCCTGTCGTGCCGCCTTCAGCCAGTTTTCTTCTTCTAGCTGGGCAGTGTACATATGGAGCAGTGCACAGTACGGCGTGGTGCGATGTGGTGTAGTGGGCTGTGCCGTTGCGAACCCATTTTAAGATTGTGGCTAGTATCATCTCCAAATAATCTGCTTTGTCGGTTGTCATGTTAGGCTTAACTCTACTCTCGATTACGGGTGCAGCCAACAATCCTTTTGTCAACGCGGACGGTGATGGCGAGGTGCAGTGGTGCAGTCAACTACAAAATTTGACGGAACACGAAATCTGAGAAAAAGCTGAATATCTGGGCAGCCTCACAACTGAGCCTAGTATTCGCATTTACAGCCTCTACCAGTATATGTGAACAACATTATGGTGGAATATTTTACTGCTACTGTAACAGGCTGCCCGGAAATTGAACGTTTTCTGAGATCCCGTGTTCTGTACACTGTTTGGGTTGACTGCACATTGCAGTTAATATTCTTTTAATGAAATTGAAATGAGAAAGACGAACGGCGCAACCGAACCCTATGATCTTTCTTCCTTCCCCCCCCCTTTTTTTTTTTCTCTTTTCACGACCCTCATAATGTTATTGCCAACAATTAAGGCACAATACTGGCCAACTTCCCCGGCTGTTCTCTTCTTGATTTTATCCAGGCAACATCGTAAGTATAAGTGCGTCACCAGTATTTTGTTAACAACTTCTTGTCTGAAGAACGGGTGACGTCAGTACATGTGAAGAGCTAAATATTCGCCAGGAACGCAAAGAGGAGGCAAAGAGACCGTGCATGCGCCTCTCGCTCCCCCCCCCCCCCCCCCTCCTTCTTTTCTTTATTCGGCTTGACCTTATAATGGTAGAATGCGTGGCTTTCTCGTGCCCTTCTGCCGCTCTTTCGTTTCGCAGTAAAGGAAAAATAAAATAAAAAAAGAAAAGCGAGTGGGGGGCGCACGCGACTCTCCTTGCGACGTTGTCTTCGCGAGCTTATGCCATTAGCGCCGTCTTATTCAACAATGTCCCCTCGCCTGTTGCAGCACATCATCTCCGTCTCTTCGACCTCCGTCCAACCTTCATAAAAGAAAGCCGCCATGCGTGACTTGTTGTCAGTGGCACAGCGGGAGCCTTCGACAGGGACCAGTTGCCGGAGGAGAGCCGAAGCACGCCTCGGCGGCGCCTTGGGACGGCGGGGAAACCTCGTTAGGGCCTCATTTGGGGAGGGCCAGTAATTAGGCCGTTCGCGTGCACCTGCTCTGCGCCCACCCTCTTCGTCCGGGGACCACAGGCACGCCAGTCTCGCTGCTCGACCGCGCGCTCTTCAGTTGACAGCAGGCCTCTCGAGGCGGCGGAACGCGCGACGCTGTTTGCCACCGTAATCGCGCGCCAATGGCTTGCGTCCTCGCGGCCATGTCGCAGTTGCGAAAACGTCACCCAAGAGGACCGTAGGACCTACCAGCTGTGACGCAATCGCAGGTGGCCTTGTAAGCGGCTCTGTCAGCCACCGCGCTGCGAAGTTGAAGTGAGGAAGAAGAACGGCGCCATATGAATCAGTCTGCTCAAAGGAGTTTCTGCAGTTATGGCGGAATTCTTTTTCTCTTCCTTTTTGTGAGTTGTCTTCCTAGTTAGGCTGCGAGTGGGAAACAATACACGCATGATCTAGCCAGAACGCCGTTGCTTCAGGTCGGCCTGCGATTATAATATGTCTCTGGATCGCTAGTGCACTCTATACAAGAATAAGGTATTTAGGTAACGAGGAGGACAGGAGGATGACAAAGCCGATGATTATATAGCCACTCAATTTCCTGCTTCGTGATCAGGGTGGAAACACATTTATGATGGGTACTCGATGAATACTCAGCGCTGATGAACAGCTATATAGTCAGTAGCGTCCCTACGGCATTCACAACTTGAATAGCTGTTTTCGCAAGAGGCGCGTTCGAACCACGGAGCGAGCAGAATGTCCTAAGCGTTAATAATTTATACATGCATAATCCTAATATAAGTGTTTGCAGACCATATTTCGCTGTGTTTTTCTTGTTGGCATGTATTTTCGAACAAGCGGGATTGTTGCAATGTAATAGTACTACAGTTTTTACTGAAGGAAGCGCATAGGCAAGGTATTACGTCTTCACATCTCCTTCATGCTAAGCACGCGCCAGTTAAAACAGTACACTCTGTTTTGTAGTTACTACAGATTCATTCCGACGGCGCATACCAGTCGGCGGCTATAATTTAGAATACCACTGTTGGAAACAGTGGGCACGATCGGGAAAAGCAGAACACCGAGGTTAGATGGGCACGACACACGAAGAAAGAGTTTATAAAGACCACAGAAAGAAGCCGAAGACGTCCCGGAAACAACCTTCGCCAGCCTGTCAGCACAATATACGCAGGCGCGCGCTTACTGTGACTGTATGGTGCGTCGCACCTTTGGGCTATAACGCGTGGCCGTGTTTTCCGCTGTTCGAGCGAGACCGGTTCACGCGTCGCCTCGCTCCAGCCGGAGGCGGCGTCAGCATCATTCTTCATTAGGCGCCTAATTGAAGAGTGAAACTGTCGAAATGCTCAGAGGGTGCCGCGCGGCCAGGCAGCGACTGCGGCGCGCGCATAAAGAAAGTAGCGGCAGGGAATCGACACGCGATATACGCCGGAGTTACTGGCTCCCTCAAGTTGGCTCCGCGAGATCTAATTAGGCTCAGCTGCAAAGTAGAGCGCTGCTGTCAAGTTGCGGCGCGAGAAACTTTCACCCCCTCTTTTTCTAGCCCGCTTCCTCAAGACTGCTTTTCATTAATTCTTTCTCCGCTCTCATTTTTGCGCGGCAGCGCTCGCTACGTTCTCTCTGTGTTTGTGCCTACGGGCTCCGGCCTGCACCAAACTTTATTTTGTCCCCCCTCGCATCTCGCAAAGCGCCAAGAAAAAAACATAAAAGCGCAAGAATGACTGAAAGACAGCGCAAGAGGAAGAGATGGCAGGCGAAAGAAAACTCAAGGAAACGCGCGCAGAGGAAAAGCGATGCGTGAAAGGTCGGCTAATTGATCAAGAGCCCTGAGCTCGGTTTCTTCAAGAAGACCCCGATGAAGGCGCCGGCTGCACTGCCGTTTAAGTTGTCGGCCGCCGCTCAAGAAATAATAAATCCGCCCATTCATAATAAGCGCAGGTTTCGCCAAAAGCAGTTTCACTCGGCTTCCTTTCGTTGAGCGCGAAGTGAACAAGAAAGTAAATCGAATGAGTTTGAGATATCGATAGGGAGCCTACTTCATTCATTTACTTTTATCCGGCTTTGTCTTCGCAGGATTTGATTGTTGCGCAGGGGAGATTTTTCTTTATTCAGTCTCTTTCTCGTTCACTCTTTTTTCTTGTTTTCAGATGTAACGGACTTCTTTCATGGTTTAGGCTCCGCCATCAGCGGCTCGCATCGCTTACTAAGTGACGAGGGCGCGGAAATTCCTCGAAGACCGGATTCATTCTGATCGCAGCATTATCAGCGGTGATAACGAGATAACGCTTCTGGGTTCTGAGTCACCACTGATTAAAGATGAAATGACAAGGCGGAAGTGCGGTGCGAGAATGATGACGTCAAACAAAATACACAATGCGTTGAACGAGTGTCTAGAACATGGAGTATATATATAGGAGAGCCGACTGATCTTATAACAATGTTACAGCCTTGATGTCGCGAGGAGCAGTTTTGCCACCTCTTATACAGATGGCGACAGTCCGTGTTACTCCGCGTCATCCGCTGGATTTGGCATGTTTCCTTCGTCGCCGTGACCTGCTGACTGCTTCAGCTGCCGCTACAGACGCTTGCGCTTTTTGTCGCTTGTCGTATATCAGTGTATATAAATGTTGGTTACCTGCTCACCTAACGCTGCATACGATCAGGTGTTGATGCTCACTTACCACGATCAGCATGGGTAAATGTTCTCGCTGCAGAACTGCTAAATCAATTTGAACACGTTTACGGCGCGAACTGGTTACATTTGAATGCGCGTAAACTATTTACATGAAGCCCCATGGCCTGTTCACGCTATTATGCCAAACGGACCACTGGAAATATTCAGGCTCTTGCTAGATTTTCGTGCATGCATAACACGGCAAAATCTATTTTTTTTGTTAAGTATGAATGCAACAAAAACGCCATGAGCAGAAACTTCACCTTCAACTACACTCCTTTTCGCAGCTATGTTCTCAGGCGCATTCGCGCACCACCCACTGAACACCCCTTGGCTCTCACGTACTTACGTGGCACGAAGAGGGGAAAATTTTCGTTTCCTTCGCCATACCCACACCGTCATCCAAGAGCAAAACACTTCATCACTTCGCTAATCCGCCTTAGAATGAGCTTAACAACCGCCGCATGCGTGACGAGAAGTCCCGTTCGAGTTCAACGAAACCCAGGAAAACCGACGTGCGCCCACTGAGGGCTGAAGAGAAAGAGAAAGAGAGACATTCATCTTTTTTAAATGCATAAACATTTCTATGCCTACCCAACGAGGAAACCCGTCCGTCTGTTTGTCCGTCCATCCCTCCGTCCGTCCCGTAAAACAAGAGATCGTCTCAATTCGCTCGCAGTAGCGAGCGAGTCGACCTTCGTGGGGCGAGAACACAGCGCACACGAAGCTATCAGCACTCGGCGTGCTCTGTCCCCATCGCAGATCGGATGCAACGAGAAGGGCGGCATGATGCCTGCGCAGAGAATGAGCGGATTCGCTGCATCATTAGGTGCCGAGAAAACGCATTGGCGCATGCCGGATTTGGCGCTCCTGTATATCTGACCCCGTGCGCTGAGAATAATGAAAAAGGGATTATAATATGCCCAACCTTTTTTGGACCAACTATGAGTCAATCAAAGAAGGTGAGAGATTATATAGGCGGCAAGAATGAGAGGATTACCTTACGCCGGAGCGTAAGGCGCTGATAACTGCCGCATAGATTCGTGTTGTGGCCACAAGTTCCTTTCTTTTTTACAATTTTGACGAGGTGCCGCCCTTACACGGGACAGAACATTTGGTCAAAATAGTGCCGGCCTAGCCGGCGACTTGTGCACACCCGGGATCTTGTGCTCACGTCAGCTCTCGCCATCTAGTAGCGGAATGAGGAAGCACGCAGCGCGCGAAAACTCGCCGATGCGCGAGCGCGGTATCGGGGCACCGAACGCGATTGCTTCTACGTTGGAATATTTTTTTATCCAAATTCTGGGTTGCCAAGTTGGGGGTGCGGCCCTTACACGAGTCAATGCGGTAATAATGCTTTAGACCCGTTTGGAAGACGCACCCTTGCATCCAGAGTTCGTTGCGACCGTGCTTTCTTTCATTTGAGGAATGCAATGCGGCTAACAATGGCACAAAACACACGCTTATTTGCGAGGCCACCTTATGCTTTACCTGCGTACAGTTGTCATTGGCCGACTGACCGGTCACCACCGATCAACTGACTGACTGACCGGTCCCCACCGATCAACTGACCGGTCACCACCGATCAACTGACCGGTCACCACCGATCAACTGACCGGTCACCTACCGACCGACCGGTCACCGACCGACCGACCGACCGACCGACCGACCGACCGACCGACCGGCCGACCGGCCGGCCGGCCGACCGACCGACCGACCGACCGACCGACCGACCGACCGACCGACCGACCGGCCGACCGACCGACCAACCGATCGACCGACCGACCGACCGACCGACCGACCGACTGACTGACTGACTGACTGACTGACTGACTGACTGACTGACTGACTGACTGATTGATTGATTGACTCATTGATAGACTGATTTTGCAGATGTTCGCAACTTTCTTCGCCAGTGACTGCGTCGCGAGGCAAGCTTGTATTTAACGTCCTTCTTGGATGTGCTTCGGATAATATACTGCAATCACGCCTAATTTGCGTAGGCACTTTGATCGCACTGTTGCATAAAAGCAGATTGCATGGTCTAAGCGTCTTAAGAACCACTTTAAGGCACAAGCATTTTCAGAAATATCGCTGAAATATTCCAACGTCCCATAGCTTTTCCATGCAGCAAAGCTCATGCAGTACCTTATGTTCTCATGAGCTTTGTAGTACCTTCTGCATCTGTACCATGCATTATTCATGGGCTTCCTAGGATACAGCCTGCCCATGCTGGGAAGCGCCAGTAAAACGAACCTTCGCGCATTCCGGAGTGTACACGCCCAAGTGGACGTGCCTCCACCTCCCTAAGTGTGCATCCACAGCAGCCACAATCGCCATAGCGCGTGACCACCCTATAACAACATACATTTCAGTCGACGCTCCAAGGGTGCAGATTCGACATGTCGCAAGGGCACAGTTTCACCATCTTGCTTGCCAGCCAACAACTAGGCCGCATGCGAGTTTCAGCCATCTCGTGACTACTCACAGAGCATCGATACTATCGAATTACGTCTTAACAGCATAGTCTTCGCTGTCACTGTGGTCTCTGCATTCACCTAGAGTATGCCTTACCATTTCAGTCATCAAGAAGAAGGCACAAATGCCATCTGCAGCACTGAAGCAGGCCGCATTATTGCGATTACATGAGGTCCACAGTGACCACTTACATGTTTACACCGATAGGTCGGTCATGCACTCCAGTTCAGTAGCTGCAGTATTTGTCCCAGCAAAATCTACAATCATAAAATTCAGAACATCGCACTTGACATCAAGACGGCTGTCGAACTTGCAGCTCTGCGTGCAGCAATTCAATTGATCGATCAGCAAACGCCCCAGAAATGGTCCATCTTCTGTGATTCCAAGGCCGCCCTCCAAAGTTTGCTATCTGCATTAAGCTGTGGACGCCACGAGCGACTTGTCGCGGACACACGAAAAATTTACCAACGAACGGGCAGTTGAAACAGGACATGACATCGTATTTCAATGGTTGCCAAGTCATTGTGGCTCCTTGGATACGAGCAAGCAGACACAGCCGCTCGATCTTCCCATACCAGTGCCGATTGCGTTGCTATTCCGCTGTCAAGAACAAACGCAGCGGGAAAGCTTCATGCGCTTGCTCGAGAGCTTACCTTGGCCCTGTGGAATTCGGCAGATTTTAAAAACAAGCGCCTTTCGTCCCTGTAATTTGATCTGAAGCTTCGCCTTCCACATAGCTTACCACGACGATAGGTAACTCTCATCTCTCGCCTATGGCTTGAAGTAGCTTTTACCAATGCGTACTCTTACCTCATCGGAATGGTCACAAGTCCAATTGTGAAGTTTGCGGGTGCAAATTGATGATAGCCCACCTTCTGTGTGATTGTCGTCGTTTCAGTGCACCAAGACAAGACCTCCGCACCACGCTCGACAAGAATCACAGCCGTCCCCTTACGGAAGGCGCAATTTTTGGACCCTGGTCCCAGCCGACGTCGGCACTAACTGCTTTAAAAGCGCTAGTGTGATTTTTAAGGGAAACAACTCATTGAAAGAATATAACATGTGCGAACTGATGCTTTCCTTTCTTTTAATCTTCTCTTGCTTTCTTATCTTTTTTGCCCCTTACCCCATCCCCGTGTACAGAGTAGCCAACCGGACATTTAATCTGGTTAACCTCTCTGCCTTTCACCTCTTGTTTTCCTTCCTTCCTTCCTTCCTTCCTTGTAGTACCTTACTGTTCTAATTTCTTCTCTCCCCTTTTTATCTATTCTTCCCCTTTCTACCTCCAAAAGTGTAGGGTAGCCAACCGGGCAGATCCTTGGTTAACCTATCTACCTTTCCCTTTTTGTTTCTCTCTCTCTCTTTACTGTTCTCATGTTGTTGCAGCACTTTCAAACTGATTATCTCGTAACGTTTGCTGACTTCAATGTAACGCTGATGCTGCAGTGTATCAAGGTACGTGACACAACGTATATCAAGACGTATATGTACGTGACACAACGTATATGTCGCGGGTTCTGCTGCCAGTTGCCACGGCCGCATTCGGTTGAGGGACAAATTTCAAAACCCCACACTTTATTGTGTGCTTTAATTCCCTCAGCACAGTTACTGTAAACAGCATTGTTAAAGAGGCAATAACTATATAAGCAGTTGTTGAACAAGGAGTGTCGTTGGAGCCAACGGAAAGGGGACTCGTCTTTGGGAAGGCAGCTTTCCTTAAAAGCGTTTATTGGTATATGAGAACTTGCTAACGCTCTCCAAAAACTGGAGAATCGGCCGCTTTCCATGCAAGTGCTGCTGGAACACCGCCCCCATCGCTCATTGGCCCATAAAGCGGTGAAAGCACTTTTGTGCTTCTTCAGGACGACGGGCTTGTGTGAACGTCTGTGACTATTAGGGCAATTACTATTAGACCAAACGCGTCAACGAACTCACCACTAATTTCCTTCTTTCCTTCCCTCCTCTCTCTCCCTGTCATCTTTGTTTTCCCCTTTCCCATTCCCCCGGTGTAGGGCAGCCAACCGGTCGTTATTCTGGTTAACCTTTCCTTTCTTATTCTTTCCTTCCTTCCTTCCTATGAGTATATGAGCACACCACGACTGAAAGTTGAGCAAGTTGGTAGGAATTGACTGTATACGACATAGTGAGCCCTCGATTGTCTGTCATAAACGATAATTATCGATATGAAGAAGGGGATCCGAGGGGCTCGATTTTTTGATAGTCACAACCACATACAATATAGCAGGCAGTTGAGCCAGAGAAAACATAGGGGACGTTGACTGTTAAGTGGGAAAATAAAGTGGACAAAAAAACTTGCCTCATGTTCAATTCCCATTCTGTGCATTACGCGCGCCGTTGTTTACTAGTTTATCTGCCTCGGCGCCAGTAACTGTCATGATAGAACAGTCACATTTGGAAGTACCCGCTCGTGTGCATGATTGACAGATTGGTGCTACCTTTCTGTTGATGGCGTTTGCGTTGTCCCTTTTGCTGTACATTTGTTCGTGTTTGCGCATCTGCCTTTCCGTACCATGAACAGTAGTTGTTTGGCCGGTGCTTGAAAATTGAACAAATTAATAAGCTGTCAAATTTTGTGCAATCTTTAAGAAAATGCTCCGGACAGACATGTTCGGCACACTTCGTAACTCGTATGCGCGGCTTGTTTCCAGCTTCTCCAACTTCACCATATTTTTAGCATGAAGCTCCCATGGTGATCCTCGCCTACCTCATATACACCGCGCCAGAATCGTTTCCTTTTTCTCGGTGATTTTGAATCGTCCTACGCAGCCTGAGGAATCAACCCAGCTTATGGCAGCGCGCGCCTCTGACGTCACGAGCCATGGCATGACGGCACAGGTGACAATTCTCCTGAATGAAGCGATGAACGGACAGATTCAAAAAAATAAAATTCAAGTTACGGACTTTGCGTAGCTTTACGCCTTCATTGCACAGCGTTTCGTGGTGCACCAGATATACAGTACAGGAAACACATTTTGTAACAGTTCGCTTCATATTCCATTATTTTTATAATTCGTAATTGGCTCATCTACGCAAACGCAGGAAGCGGCAACTCCACAGGTATACGTTCATGAGAAATGAAAACAATGGGAGAAAAAGAATCGTCACAAAATACGACCGGAGAGCAATGGTGGAGATGAGGGACAACCAGAGCGTAACGGGCCTCGCTGAGGCGACACACATGTACGTCAAACATATGTAGCCAATCTGCATTACATATCAAGGTTATGCTCAATAAAGCTTGATGGGAACGAGCGAATCGACATCAGTCGACTTTCTAGCCTTAGAACTGCTGTTGGTTACTAAAATACGCGCTTGCTTACACTTAGCTTCCCCATTTAGGGCAGTGTCGGGGCCACGGTGCTGCGAGCCGAAATTCAGCCAACTTCATGTTCGCATTCTTTCTTTTTTTTTCCTTTCCTGCGTATGTTAGACATTTACTTCTCCGTCTTTATGTCCTTCCTCGAGCTGGGTACAGCACAAACCTTTAAGCCTAAGACTAGGCCACATCCTGCTAAACATCAGTAGGAGAAACGACATCAAGTAGGAACGCGTTTGAGTCATCGTGTTTTTCATAAGACGATCGAAACGTGACACACTCAAGCCGCATCGAGGCATCCATATATATTTCGTCAGATGCATCATCCGGATTCACTGGCATTAGTTCTGAAAGTCAGTAGTGACTTTAGACTTTAGTTAGCCTCTTGTTGGCCGAGATTTTTCGTGGCGCGTTCACGTAAAAACACGGCATCACGAAAAGGGGTTTGTGTTTGAGTTTCGGCGTAACAGAATTATGTTTTCTCGTATATTCGAATTACAATCTGAAGCTATCATGTCTCCAGCTTGAGTGTAAGACACACTCTGCGCATTTTCTGACGCAATCTACTTTTAAATATTAATTTAGTTTAATAAGGCATTTGCCCTTGGCGGACGGCTTAGAAGAATGAGTATGTATGGTCCACGTTCGCGCGAGCGTGACCTGCGTCGCTTGTGGTGGTGCTGCTTGGGTAAAGTTGTTTAGCACCAGTTAAGGTGGTGGTACTTGTCTAACATTCGCACCAGCTTCGCTGTAAATCCACTTTCATACGTCGGAATGGAGGCGGACTTTTCTTACGTTCTAGAATAATAAACAAGGGGTAAGGTTAAAACAAAGATAAAGCAAAGCAAGCTATAAGCAGTCTCGAGGCGCTCGGGGAGCCGCCGACTCTGACAGCCTCGCACTCTCTCCTCATCTGGGGAACAACAAATCAAGGGCAACAAGATCGTCGTCACTTTTGTAGCGTCTCAAAAGGCATCTAAGAGGAAACAAGCCAATAAAACCCCGAAAGAAGGAACGTACGCACATAGTCACGCCGGCATAGACGTATAACGTTAAAGGGAATATACTGCCATAAAGATATACTTGGCAACACGAAAGTAATAATAGCGTAACTCGGGTAGGAAATGAGGAAAGGGGGCGGGGGGGGGGGAGCGGACGAGAGAAATGCGCCTCGTGGAAATGAAATAGAGAAATGAAACGACTGCGAGTGTCGTGTGCTCTAGAATGTTCGCTTATCTTATCTACTTGCTTACATTTCATCGTATTTTTTTTTTTTTCATTCGCTACATGTGTTGTCTCTGTGTTACTTTACAGCTTTATCGATCGCTTTATCGGTTTTCCTTCTTTGGAAACACGGAAGAAACTTTTACAGGGTCTTAGTGATAAGGGTAGTGCAGCAGGCGCCAGAGCCCCGACAAGGCTTTTTCTTGCGCGTCAAAACGGAGGGTTCATTTCCTAGAGCGAAGAGACGGCCAAAAGCAAGGGGAAAGAAAAGTGAGGGAGAAGAAGCATGTAATAAAAGCGGTCATTTCATTGCAGTATCTTGCTGCGTCGCCAGGGAGAAGCGCCACGAGCTGTCAGCGCACAAAGACCACGCGAAGTGTAAAGAAAAAGAACAAAAACCGGAAAGCCCGGAGAAACCGGCGTAGAGACAGCATTTCGCTGTTGCGCGCTGTCCAAAGAGAAAGCACGCCGACAGCGCATGCAGCGGAGAATGAAGTTTTGCACGACCCTACAGAAGGAAGACGCAGGGCCAATGGTGGTGGAGACCGGGAGGTGGGTAGGGGCTTTATATTGGCACTGCCTTCTTTTGGTGTTTCGAACACGTCTACGGGAGTCAATGTCCAAGCATTTGTGGCATTGGAAATATACTTCTATTAAATACCGATTACTTAAATCTGGATACAAGATAATCAGAAGCGCTGTTGACTTAACAGGAGGCGTGACAAACGTGACCTGTGGCATTCAGTCCGCAAACAGCGTTGATTTGGGAGACTGTATGCTTGTCATGTGCTTACGATATTGAAACGTTTTCCTTCAAAGCGAAGCAAAATGTAATTGAAAGGTCTTGCAGGCAAGTCTAGCGAGACGGCGAGTACTTGTCGAACAAACGCTGCTATCGTTCTGAAAAATTGTCATGCAGCCATATATACTTCATAAACTTTATTTCGCCCTATAGTTCGAACGCGCCACACGTATTCTTTTTCTGTATTTTCAACTTCGGCCTGAAAAAAAAAAAAGGAATGTTTTCTGTAAGTAACTTAAGAACTTGGAATATTTCTGAAAAGATAAAGAAAATATGAGATTATACTTGCTTTCTGAAGCAAACACCGTGGTTTCATCGGCGGTAATGTGGGTATACTATTTTCGCGTAGCAAAGAAATGAGAAATGATAAAGAAAACGAAGGATCAGAATGATAGTGGGAGTGTATGCGCGGGCACCGGCAAGCTGTTGCTGAAGCTTCAACTGTGTTTGGTGGCTGGAAAGTGTATCGGCTAAGGATCTGGTGACCTTGCTATCAAGTTTCCAGTGTTGCAGTGCGTTCACGCTATGAAAGCCACGGATAACAAACCGTTACGCACCGTCTGCTCCATTGCTGAGTGTTAATTTGAGAGAGGAAGATTCCGAAAGCCTTGAGCACCTCCGCATTAATCATGCTGACAGGGCCTTTTATGTTTGGTCTTCCCTTAGTATCGAGATTTCGCGGTGATAATTATGGGAGTAAGCAATTCGTGCAACCACGGCAATGACTTCTTCAGGAAATGGCTGGAACATCTCCAAAGTCTTTTTAACTTTATTCTTTTTTTTTCTCAGCTAACAAGATTTCAGTTCATGATCGACATTTCACCTCCGCATTTCCTGTCTCATTCAGAACGTTAGCAGGTGCCTTATGAGACGTCTGCGATATGTAACTACCGTTTGTTATTACCTCGGCTATTAAGTACTGAAAGCTATGCCTACATACACAGAAAAAAAAAATGTTGCATGTCAGAACGAACCAGATGCCTGCCATTTATGTCCTCTCAGACTTCTGTTAATTATTCTGCTAACTGCGCACCGCACACAAATAACTGCGCCGTTCGCTCCTGTTAATCTGATATTATGTGAGAAAAATGGCAGGTCAAAATTGCAGTAAAGAATATGGAGACAATCGAAAGGAATATTTAGGCGAATCAATTCAGTATGTGAAGCATTTAGGCGAAAAAAACTTTGCGTTCACCAAGACATCTGTCATATACCGATGAATTTCCAGCAGCACGTGCTCTATATAATATATTCACATATAGGACAGGGTGATATCGCCCCCTGTAAGGTACGTCTTGCAGGACAGTGTCAAGTTTAGCATTTCTGAAACGTGCAGGCATTGTAGTGAGCAGACTACGTATTTGAGTGCGTCTTGTAAGTTGGTACTGTGGTGCATTTATCGATTTGCGCGCGGAAAGAGCTCCAAGCACAAGACATCACTTCTGCGATGGCACTGTTATATGCGTTTTCGCTACTAAAAATGCACTTTAGGTGAACAAGGCTGGTAAATATTTGGAATGAGTGAGCGAAACAAATGTCCATGCAGAAGGAGAGAAAGAGAGAGAGAGACTACTAATGTCCCCGATGTGAGAGATTTAGGGAAATCGCATCCAAATGAAGCTAGATTCTTCAGCAATATATAGTCAGTGCCACACCAGGAAGATCGATCAGGCTCTATTCGATCGCAACACAGCGCCGATTTCTGCCTCCCACGTCACGAGTCACTAGTTGGAATGACATAAAGCACGCGAAAACGCCACGAGTCTATGTTTTTTTCTCATTTACAAAGAACTCGCTTCCATTCGGTATCCCTGAGATCGAGATTTACGCCACAGCTGCCGTCCAAAAATAATCACTCGTTAGCTTGGAGTGAACCGATACGCCGGGCGTCGAACACTCCGGCAGTGCTTGTCTTTTTTTTTCTGTACACAGAGAGCACTATCGGTAATTAGCGAATCGTTTTAATTATCCGGAGTGAGTAACGAGCATTGGTGAGACGTGCGACCCGCTCTTGCCAACATATCTCAGCTAAAAGACGGCGTAAAGACAGCCAAAGAGCCGGGAGACCACGATGGACTCTTCCATGAAAGCGGCAAGAACGAAAACGAAGAAGAAAGAATAGAAAGAAAGGAAATGAGTGGGAAA
Organism: Dermacentor andersoni; assembly: GCF_023375885.2. NCBI lineage: Eukaryota > Metazoa > Arthropoda > Arachnida > Ixodida > Ixodidae > Dermacentor > Dermacentor andersoni. Next base: position 32,881,593 of record NC_092814.1, on the reverse strand, counting down.
GAAAAGCGAAAAACTTTGGGTGCCGAGCCGGGGGAGGGCCGAGGACTCTGTCATCAGACGCAGAGAAACCTTTATCACCGGATGTTTCCCCGGAAGCAATGCTCGAGAAGAAAATACGCGGCCCCCTCCGCTTTCAGGGTCCCGGGGCTTTCAGGGTGGCCGGCCCGCGGGCTGCTGCTCTCTGGGTGCCGCGCGTTCCGCATTCGAGCGCGGCGGTTCAGCACCACGAGCGGGGTAGGCGTAAAGCACAAAGAATGCGATGCTGGAAATATATATTTATGGCAGCCACGGACGAGCGCGCGTCACAGAAGGCGGAGGAGGTTAAAGGACGCTCGTGGAATAAACGGGACGAAAGAGTGAACGCCAACAAATGCGCCACTTTTCTTGCCATTGCTTGTTTCTTAGCACGCTTTGTTCTCTTAGCGAGACGAGCACTGTCTCGGGGGGGAACACAAGGACTCCGAGGCAGCGAACGGGAACAAAGCAAGAGACGCGCATTCCAAGGTATTCGGCGATGAAAGGCCTAACGAGTGGTGAAGGTGCGGCAGCTTTTTGGGCACGTTCTCTGTGCTTCTCTTTCTTCTGCAGACCGCGAGCACCTTGTTTATACTACACGTGAAGGGATTCGACCGTATATGTAACGCAAGCGTGCTTTGCGAGAACAAGAAAAGAAAAACAGAGATAGTAACGTCTGATGGGATGAGTGAACGATGTTTATAATCGACATCATTCGAGTGTTACGGGTTTGGTGAGAATTCAGAGAATTTAGCATCGTTTGCCACAACGTTCCCAACTAGGACACCTATAGCTTCAACTGAGTAGTGACAGCCCGCTAGCAGCGAAATCAACAATTGCAGCCATATTGAGCGCATGTATGGTATTTCTTGCTCTCAAATACCTTTCGCTGGTAAGAATAGTTTTTACGAATCATTCTTTCCTGAGCATAGACCAACCTTCTCGTGGTATTGATGTTGTATAAGCTAAGACGGCCCACAAGGCAGCTCGACAAGCACGCCCACGTACGAGGTGATTCTTTCTGCGCGGCTGCTCTCCCGCAAGACCTCCGCTCCATAACGCAAGCGGTGCGTCGTTCAAGCCAGCGGCTACGTGAAAACGGATTCTGAAAATGATCAGCTTTCAACACAGTTCGAATGTAATCGTATTATTCCGGGCCAGGACTCTCTGCCTTGAACTACGAGCTACGCATGTGAGCTTTGCTTGTAATGGTTGTAAGGAACACGCCAGCTTTTCCTACTAACGCGCTGTTCCTAAGTTTGTGCTGTGTGGGCTTGCTGCGATCCTTTACGGTCTTCCCTGACCTAATACCCGTTTCTATAGTATAGCACGATGGCACATCGAGCAGTGCAATATGCGACGTTGTCTGAACCTTGCGGTCATTTCAGCCACTTTCTTTTATTTCTGCACGTATGCTGTTTGCAATGTAAACTTATAGGGAGCTTTTCAAATGACGTACGTAAGTGACTTAGCGTACGCCGTAACCCTCTTGGGTCTTCTTTCAAGTGGATTAGGTACCCTGAATTTGCCCCATTATTTCTAGTATTCCATGCTGTTTTGCACTGGGCAAGCAAGATAACTTTTCTGTGCACTAAATGTGCTCTCGCTGGCGCGATCCTGCGGTAAAACGGGGTCACCGTCGAAGCGATGAGATAGATACTTGTACGTCAAGAAAAATGTCCGCACCTCTATCGTCAGTGGCAAAGCATGGCGGAGTGACATGACATCATTTCTGTGTTTCTGCCTTTCTTTTTCTTTTTCAGAAGCCAGGGTATCGAAACGGAGCTGAACATAGAACCTAAAATTGACAAAAAAGATAAGAAAAATTTTATTTACCCTCACGGAACTGAAATGGAGTGTTGCAATTTTTTTTTTTCACTCCGGAACAGTACCCAAAGGAAAAAAATAACGGTTTCGGTTCAGGTTGGGCACCTGTAGTGAAGCTTTTAATCCATGCATTGCTTGCACTTGTGAGTTAACTATGCTACCTCATTTTAAAATACACACCGTAATATTCCCGTGATTTTAAATGTAGTACCACCGTTATGATTGTTTTCAGCGTATTGTGTCAGGGGGCAGAGTGGGTGTTGTGTTAACGCGGCAACATTGACACTGTGATGCGTTCGAAGTACCTTCGACAATGAAACATATGCTTGTCTCCAATATGACTGTGAACGGCAGGCACTAATCTTTCATTAGCTCCAATTAACAATAGGTTGTTCAGTGAAAAAGTGTTACTGGACCATTGAGCGGATGTATACATGAAGCGAGCCATCAAGGCTCGCTTACAATATTGAGTTAACCAACACCTAAATTCAAGGCATTTAATAAGTCGTTGGTACTGTATCATCCCGAGCTTCGCGTTACAATGCTGTAGTTACTTTCAAACACTGTACAAGTGTTTTTTCTTCGTCTTCTATTAATTCTTGTGCATCCTAAATTTATCTTGTTTTGTGGAATGTTAACTGTTCCTTCGAATAATTTCGCTGCTGTACATTTTTTCTGCATTCTTTGTTTTGTTGTTTTTTGTTTCACTATGCCCAAGTGTTCTTTCTTCTTGTCCTTGCTGCTTTGCCCCTAGTTACATTCCGCTGTAGTTTTCTGAGACTAAATTATTGATTACTGTACCTGTGCGGGGGCCAGTATTCAGACCTTAGGGTTGTTTCTGGGCCCGTTAGTTACACATTCGAACAATTAATTATTATTCCCTTCCTAATTTAGGTAAGGTTTGGCAATCGAGAGAAAAGAAAGGAGAGACAGGGGAGGTTTACCACAGAAAATGTCCGTTTGGCTAGCGTGCACGCTGAACCGTGTGAGAAGTAAGGGAAAAAAAAAAAACCAAGGAAATGAAGAGATTTCCTGCGCAGTGAAGCGCATAACGATGTTGGCAACCAGCTGCGCAGTCTCGACGCCATTGTTTTCTTCTTATTCCTCTTTTGTCTTCTTCTTTTAACGTAACGGCGCGTTTAACGGCAACCGTGGCTAATAGCACGATCCAATGTTCGCTTTGTCCGAGTGAGGGCAGGTATCGAATTCATTTTGCGCGGCGAAAAAGAGCCGTTCTTTGCGCCTTGGAGCGAAAGCAGTCGCAGAGAAGGTGCGCGATCACTTGTCAGTATATCAGCAAGCCTCGCATGCCGGCGTGCCGCCTAATCCGATTAGTAAACGCTGCGCACATGTGAATACCACCTTAATAAAGAGAGAAGGCGAGGATGTTAACCGGAAATGCTTCTGGTTGGCTAGCCTACGAGTTTAAGAGTCAAGTATAGCCAAAGGTGATTTACCCGTGCGACATTTACAAGTGCGATCACTCTTTAATCCGGAACTACAAATGTCTCAGCTGCGCAAGGACACCTGAAGAATGCGCAACTCGAAGGGAGACTGACCAGCTAAACTAAATATATATAGGGAGACAGAACCTCAATTGGAGCCTGAACCTTCGCAGCGCAGTATCGTTAAGCAGCGGCTGTGGAGAACGTATTTCCGGCATGCCAGACATCCTGCATCTGCGAGCATTTTACGCCACGCAGTGACCACGCTGTATACGCAATTAATCAAGGACAAACGCGCACCCATGCGTTTTATTCAGTAACCAGCAGCAACAATAATTTTTTTCATCAGATACGATGCTCTTTTCAAGTTTTGTCTATGTCTATAGAGACAAGCGAAACGCACTCTGTAGAAGCCATTAAATTTTTATGTTATTTCTGTGGCAGCTAAGCGCTTAATGCTGACAAATAAATACGCTTACGATAGGTATTCAACTAAAACATGCGAGACACTGCGAAGCGCATTGAATTATTAGGTTAAATTTAAGCACAGATCTCATTGGCTACCAGGCGGTCATAAGCCTTTAAATTTGAGTAACACCGGAGAAGCCTGACACAGAGGCGTGATATGGACGGATTTGATACTGAAATGCCTGCATTCATGTAGTTATCACCTGCCTGCGTTCGCTAGTTGTTCTGGCGCAGGCGGTAAAACGTTTTCAGCATGGGCAGGGTATTGTCATATCTCCTGCGACGCGATACGCTGAATATAGCCAATAAAGTAACGCACAATGCCATAACGATATCGTAAGTACCGGCCATGGTATTTATATGTATTATTATTTTTCATTGCGCAAACTGAGTTAACGCTCTTGGCGAAGTCTTCCTGCATCCGCTGCTGTATTGTAATAACATTTTTTTTTGCAGCTGGGGGGTGCTTTAATAAAGAGGTTATTTCAACATGCATGCGATCAGTGTAAATGTATGAATGTGAACGTGGAAGACCAGATACCATAGAGTTCTCGTGCGAAAGAGGGACATTCGCTTGAGTGCTTTCGCCATTCATTACGCTGTCACTCTCTCTGAAAGTGAATATGGATATCGAAACAAATGCATCGAGCAGCTACTCTTTTAGTAATTGCTATCCGCAATTGATTCAGCATATAAGTTCTGGTACACTTGCATATATGTTACGACGAAACAGTCAAGTTCTCTCCATATAACATGTCTGCAGCAACTAAGGCATACGACAGTTTTCAACTTTTATTTATGAAGGGTCGTGTGCTCAAACGCATAGCCCTTGCGAAACTCGCAGTGTTTTAGTTGAGCGTCTTTACGGTACGCTCCGCTCCGAGTTGTCCCGCTAAGCCACAGCGGAGCGACAGGCGATTTTCACGCTTTTTTATACGTTTAGCGCAGCGGAGCGGACCTTTCGTAGTTGCAGCGCCCTCTGGCCAAATTCGGAGTAATGAAAGAAAATAAAAACACTCATTGATCACTTTTATAAAATAAAACATATATACATACATATATATATGTATATATATATATATATATATATATATATATATATATATATATATATATATATATATATATATATAACTTATTTGTCCATGAAGTATCTAGACGTGCGCTTGTAATGCGTTATCGGTCCATTTTATCCAGTGCTAAATAAAGCGCTGTCTTGGACAGCGCCAAGTGATAGCCAGCTAGCTTGCTTTCTGCATCCAATCCAATCCTTTCTCACGCCAACGCTAGCGAACGCGCTACGCAGCACGCTCCGCGCAGGCAGCTAAGCGGACCGTGTTCCTCACTCCGCTAGCCCGCTTACCGCTAAGCGGACAGCGCATGCGCATTCACGCTTCCGCTACGCTCAGCTGCTGAGCGGAGCGTAAACACGCTCAACTAAAACACAAGGGGAAGCTTTAGCTCCGGTGCTGCTATCTAAGTACATGTAAAAAAAGAATTCGTTTTTCTCGGCAACCACAGCGCCAAATTTGACGAGGTTTTCTGCATTTAAAAGAAAAGTTTAAGATGTAGTGAATGTTGGTTTCGAATGTTGGATTTAGATCGTTAATTTTTTATTAGAAATTGGCTAAAACCGAAAATTTTCAATAAACGATACTATCAAGTTTACAACTCTCTAACTCAGCAAGGAATAATGATGTCACAGTTCTGTTAATTGTACCTGGTAGTACATCTATCGCAGACAAAATTGATATGTTACACATGAATCTAAAAAGAATCTGTAATACGGAAATACAGCTTTTTCCATAACCCTTGTACACAACGTAACAAATTCACGTAATACATAAATGGACATATAGAATTTGTCCGCTTTAAATTATCTAATGCATGCCGTTTACAGAACCGCGATATCTATTTTTGATGCAGAGCTATTAATGTATAAACTTCGTGCGTCTATTTTTCCTAACTTTCGAATTCTTGAATATCCTTTTCATAAAATTGAGGCCCTAAATCGAAATTGCGCCTCCGCCAGTCACTAGAATTTAACTTTCTCTCTTAAATGCAACAAATTTCAATAAAATCGATCCAGGGGTTATCTCGGAAAAGCGCTTTTGCGTTTTACATGTATTTGAATTGGCCGCGTCGGTGTGTGGCCCGAGCTAAAGCTTCCTCTTAACGCGATAGCGTTAAGGGCCCCGTGCCCCAGAAAATCCGGCGTCGGCGTGCGGCGTCCCGCGATCGGTGTCAGGTGTCCGCCGTCGCTTCGGCGAAAAGAATTTCGGACCAAATTCTGAACCACGCATACCCAACCACTCTTCTACCATCAAAGTTGCTTATACCTTGTCTTTCATTCTTTACAAAGTTATTCATCGAAATTTCGAGAACGGCAGCCCACGAATCAATCTAATGAAAAATAAAAAACCAACAGTGTATATATTTTATGTTTGCTCTTCTCAGACGGAAATATTAGAAGTACTAAACAATAACAGGAGGTCGACCCACGCAAGACGCCACGCTTCTACCAGAAAGCTTGTCTTCGTGCATAACGTTCGCCGCCAGCGTTTCCCGGCTACACAAGCTGCAGTTGCCGGGAAGCATGAAAAGCAGTCGGGGCTCTTTGAAAGCTATCGCGTTCCACTCTCAAAGGCGAAGCTTAAGCACCCTCCAAATTTTTTCAGTTTCTTTTGCACGAAGACATTTTATTTCTTGTTTTTGGTATTTGGCTCACAGTTGAATGGGCCAATTGATGATGACACTCAGTACTACATTATAACTCGCTGTGAACAAAGTAGACATCGAAACGAAAAACTTTTGAGTGGGATAAAATGTAGGAGCACGACAGCGCGCTGGTTACGATCATGTATAGTATTATTGTCGTTTTACTTAATAACCTTTCCTTTTGCTTCATGCGTAGCGCGGGAACATTGCGAAAAGGTGATTGGAGACGCCAGAACAGACGAGATGATGCAAGGCAGCACTCGGAACTCTTTTTCTTTACCGAGCTTTTCCCAGACGAATAAGGCGGCTTTGAAGTCACAGCCAGCCGCGGGCTACTTCGTTCGGGATCCAAACACGGAGGCTCTTTGTGAATTCAAATCAATTTCAGAGAGTTCACCGCCTCACGTCAAACGACCAAGGCCGCCCAGCTCGCGATCGCATCACTTCGAAACGCGAGCCCAGTGGGCACGCACACGGAGACGATGCGATGCGGCAAAAAGCCACGGACGGACGTCATAAACATGCGCGCTGTATTGCACTAGAACAACTGACTCTGATATTCAAATTAGGCTCTCGAGACCACTCCCCGTCTCTCTCGCTGTGCTCGTGCGCTTTGAGACTGCGGCGCTTCGGGCAAAACGCAGCGCGGCTCGCGAAAGTTTGGGATGCGTTCTCGATTCGCGGTGCCCCCCCCCCCCCCCCCCCCCCTCGCCTCCTCTATTGTTTGTCTAGTGAACCGCACCCCGATCTGCGAGCGGCACTTCCTGCTCCCGCAAGGTTAATTGAATTCTGAGGTGGCGAGACACAAAAGGAACCTAATGAGGAGGTAGTCAACGGACGCAAGGATTACACCGGGCGGGCTGCAGGGGCTAGCCGTTGCCTAATGCCGGCCCCAGTGCGAAAGAACAGCGGCAGGAGTACTTGGAGCCGTTGACGAATGGCCTGATTCCTCATTAGACGGAATCGGGAGCAAAAGAATCCTTAGCCGCTGCACAGCGCGGGTGGTTTTGTGTTTGCTACTCTCCATTGTATTGTTGTACTACATGCGTGTATAGACAGACACAACGAGTCTGGTCTGGTCTGGTCGTGCTCTTATAAGAATCACGCAGCTACCACCCCAAATGAGCGGAAAAATGAGTCGGCATGATGAAATACCCCCGGCGCTAAATGACGAATTTCTGGAGCTTTTGAGCGAAGGCTCGCAACTTTTGTAAATGCCCAAGAGTCGCACGTGACAGAAACAAACCTTCCATGAAAGCATGACGCAAACAACAAATCACACCCAATTAGTATTTCTTCTCACCGAAAACCGAAAGTAGCCGGCACGTGTACGTGCACTCTCAAAGAAAATTGCTTCTAAAAGAGAAAGAAGGCTTAAAACAAGGAAATGAATTACACTGGAGCAGCAAGGGGGAGGAGGTGGATATAGCATTGAAGAAGGGGCATGCGAAGGAGGAATATGCCACGGATCGAAGGCAAGAAAAAAAACCCTTCCAGGACAGCCGGAAGAATACGGGCCAAGAAGCAGCGAAAAAAAAAAAAAAAGGAAAGGAAATGGGAGCGAGCAGCCGAAATTGCCGCTGCGCCATTAATAACGACGCGAAAGCAGGCAAGTAATTCGAGCCATTTTCCGCGCACTTCCATCGCTCTTCGTCAAAGCTAAGTGATGTACGCGTGGACGGCGGCGGCCAAGACCCCCTGCAGTCGCGTGCCTGGGCAAATCAAATGCAGAGCTTGCCGTTCCTTAGCGCAATTACACGGTTGGCGGGGTAGTAGGGAGCAGCGGCGAGCATAGGGGTGGGGGCCACGCTCTGTGATTTCGTTCCGCAGGACTTAAACGCGTTTCACGAGCTCTGCTGGCCGTGCCAGGTTCAAATGCGCATTCATGAGCGCTTGCCGTGGGAGCTCCTCACGGGTGCCGATGTACGCGACGGAAATGAACAGGTCGAGCGTTCAGTCGGTAATCATCTCTGTCTCCGTGCTTGTTCCGGCGAGAACTATAAGCCAACATCTCCATTCGATAAATATTTCTATTTATTTTTCTGCTCTTTGTGAGTATTTCATAGCCTCCGATTTCCCTCATACTCACTAGCGGTGGATCATTTCGCTTCACAGTGTAAGGGTTTCAAGTTCCTAGCTGAGATGCAATAAATAGAAAAAGCATGCATAAAATGGCAGTTATGAATCTATTAGGATGTATTGTACGGGGGGGTCTCTTCTTTATAAAGTCACATTGGGATCATCATAATCTTTGTCGTCGTCATTGTCATAGTTATCACCATCATTATCAGCATCATCGTGGTCGTCGTCATTGTAGCTTTATCTCTGCTGCAAGACGGATGCCTCTCTTATAGATAAGCGATTACACCTTTTTGTATTTTCTTTTTATCTTATCACACCACCCAATCATCTATCGCCCTCAAATGTGTTCCCTATCCCTGGGCACCCACGCTGTTACTCTGATAGCCTACCTGTTATCTGTCGCACCAGTCACTTGGGTCATTAAAGAAAAGACGTACAGAAACAATCTACTATGGTTGTTAATGTAAGCGGATAGCCCAAGCGAACGAACGAGAGAACGAGGGCGAGCGAACGACCGAGCAAGCAAGCGAACAAACTAGCGAGGCAAGCGAATGAACCAACCTTTTCGTTGTCGAGGCGCACCTCAAAGCTCAAGTGTGGCAAAATAATAAATAAATAACGCCAGCTGGTGGAGACAATTATACCAGGTGTTTCCGCATGGCTTCTCTCATTGACCACGTGAAGATTCGCAAACACAAATTAGTGCTCATGGTTTAACCAGCAACGCATAGGCCCTTCTGCTAAAGTTACACAACGTGTGCGTTAATGTGCTCGATCGTCTACACCGCCAGTGACAGGCACTGACGGCCCTTCAGGCTTGACGTGTGAAATCTGCAGCGAAACACTTCAGCACTTGCCCTTACAAACACTCACATTTAAGCCATCCTCGACCGGAGCTGCTCGTTCACTGACTCATATTGAAAAACTCGAGCGTATATAGTGAGTCGCTGTTAGACTCGCAAAGCTGCTGTTGAATTGTTTTCATTAACAACATCTTGATGAGGGCTAGTTGGTTCATCTTTAGAACTGAGCTTTAACATCGCGATCAAACAAGGGCGTGAAGAAACATGCACCGCAGACAAGCGCTAACTGCCAACTGGAAGTTTATTCGAAGTTCACCGGCCATTTTTGCACCTTTTCCAGCACAGGCATGCGTACACCAGTCACATGGCGGGTGTTTCAGCGAACACTTTCAAAGACTTTTTAAGGTTGGCTGCGGCAGATATCAAAATTTTAGTCCATGAGCTAGTCTAGTCGAAGAGGCGGAGATTACTTGCGCAAGAAATTGCAACGCATAATCGACCATTTAACAAAAATTCCCTAATTAAGTTTTAACTAATTGCCTTACGGCACATATTCCGCTTTACAAATTCTAGCCGGGGAGTTCGCAAGGCGGATCCACTTGGAACGAATTCTCAAAATTTTCGAAAATTTTCGAAAATTTTCAAAAAGTTTCGAGATAATAATTCCCGAACCTTGCGGCGAAATACCTTGGTGTTCCAGTTACTATTGTGCTTTCGTGCACAAAACGACGTTTTGTTAAGAAAGTAGGCGGAACGACAGTGCATGCTTACCGTAAGTTTGACGCCGCACATCTCGTAAATGGTGCAACCTACACAATTATTTTCAAGTGGATATGCCCTGCAGTTTAAGAAAGTTTTAGTAAACTTTGTTGTCCTGCGACAACGCACACTCAAAGTCGACTAAGAACGGCGTAGCGACCACATGCATTCAGGCAGCACCGAGTAAGACGTGGGAGCACGTGAGTGAGGGAAGCTTATTAAATCAGACAGCACGATTACAGAACGCAGGTTTTCCCCATTCTGTCATCATTTCAGTATGTGAAGCGATCTTGCAGAAATAAAAATATAAGTTGGAACCAGCACACCAAGAAAATAATTCTGACAAGGGACCAGTACATGTGGTTCCGTACCTGCACAGGTTGTCATGCAATCTAAAGAACGTTTCCAATAGACGGATACATCAGCAAAATAAGCATAATCATAATCGCTCATGCAGAAAACTATTTCGTTTCTCGACAAGGCAAAAGATGGAGTGCTTACACATTTATCTCCTTCCTTTCGAATCTGATATTCCTCTATAACTTAATAGACATAATGTTAATTTACTTATCAGTGCCCCGCGCAAGCTCTCGTCGGTTTGCGATCGCATGAAAAAGCGATGTATGCGTTAAGAGACAAAGCCGGCAATATCATTACTAATATGGATGAGATAGTTCAAGTGGCTGAGGAGTTCTATAGAGGTTTATACAGTACCAGTGGCATCCACGACGATAATGGAAGAGAGAATAGTCTAGAGGAATTCGAAATCCCACAGGTAACGCCGGAAGAAGTAAAGAAAGCCTTGGAAGCTATGCAAATGGGGAAGGCAGCTCGGGAGGATCAGGTAACAGCAGATTTGTTGAAGGATGGTGGGCAGATTCTTCTAGAGAAACTGGCCACCCTGTATACGCAATGCATCATGACCCGCTACCGGAATCTTGGAAGAACGCTAACATAATCCTAATCCATAAGAAAGGGGACGCCAAAGACTTGAAAAATTATAGACCGATCAGCTTACTGTCAGTTGCCTACAAACTATTTACTAAGGTAATCGCAATTAGAATCAGGAACACCTTAGACTTCTGTCAAGCAAAGGACCAGGCAGGATTCCATAAAGGCTACTCAACAATAGACCATATTCACACTATCAATCAGGTGATAGGGAAATGTGCGGAATATAACCAACCCTTATATATAGCTTTCATCGATTACGAGAAAGCGTTTGATTCTGTCGAAACCTCAGCAGTCATGGAGGCATTACGGAATCAGGGTGCAGACGAGCCGTATGTAAAAATACTGAAAGATATCTATAGCGGCTCCACAGCCACCGTAGTCCTCCATAAAGAAAGCAACAAAATCCCAATAAAGAAAGGCGTCAGGCAGGGAGATACGATCTCTCCAATGCTATTCACAGCGTGTTTACAGGAGGTATTCAGAGACCTGGATTGGGAAGATTTGGAGATAAAAGTTAATGGAGAATACCTTAGTAACTTGCGATTCGCTGATAATATTGCCTTGCTTAGTAACCCAGGGGACCAACTGCAATGCATGCTCACTGACCTGGAGAGGCAAAGCAGAAGAGTGGGTCTAAAAATTAATCTGCAGAAAACTAAAGTAATGTTTAACAGTCTTGGAAGAGAACAGCAATTTACAATAGGTAGCGAGGCACTGGAAGTGGTAAGGGAATACATCTACTTAGGGCAGGTAGTGACGGCGAATCCGGATCATGAGACGGAAATAATCAGAAGAATAAAAATGGGCTGGGGTGCGTTTGGTAGACATTCTCAGATCATGAACAGCAGGTTGCCATTATCCCTCAAGAGAAAAGTGTATAATAGCTGTGTCTTACGAGTACTCACCTACGGGGCAGAAACCTGGAGGCTTACGAAAAGGGTTCTACTTAAATTGAGGACGACGCAACGAGCTATGGAAAGAAGAATGATGGGTGTAACGTTAAGGGATAAGAAAAAAGCAGATTGGGTGAGGGAACAAACGCGAGTTAATGACATCTTAGTTGAAATCAAGAAAAAGAAATGGGCATGGGCAGGACATGTAATGAGGAGGGAAGATAACCGATGGTCATTAAGGGTTACGGATTGGATTCCAAGGGAAGGGAAGCGTAGCAGGGGGCGGCAGAAAGTTAGGTGGGCGGATGAGATTAAGAAGTTTGCAGGGACGACATGGCCACAATTAGTACATGACCGGGTTTGTTGGAGATGCATGGGAGAGGCCTTTGCCCTGCAGTGGGCGTAACCAGGCTGATGATGATGATGATGATGATGATGATGATGATGATGATGATGATGATGATGAAAAAGGTCGAAAGACCTCCCTGCACCACCGATCACAAAACTTGTTTTATTCACTGCACGCGCAACGTTATCTGTCTGATACCGCTGAGCTGTGGTAAATCATATATTGGACAATCGGGACAGTGTTTCAGTGACAGAGCTCGTCAGCACTGCAGAAACGTGAAGAATGGACGTGGAAGTCATTGGGCGGGACATTGTAACAAGCGCGCATGCACTCCCATGTTTGAAAAGACAAAGTTCACAGGGAAGGGAAAAAAGTAAGAGGGAAAATTCAAATTATAGAGGCATATCAGATTCGAAAGGAAGGAGATAAATGTGTAAGCACGCCCTCTTTTGCCTTGTCGGGAAAAGAAATAGCTTTCTGGATGAAAGATTATGATTATGCTGATTTTTCTGATGTATCCGTGAGTGGTGTAGGCATGCCTATGCTGCAAAAGGCCCAAAAATGGCTGGTGAACTTGGGATAAACTTCCAGTTTGCAGTTATGTGATTCTTCGCGTCGACGTTTCATTACGACTGTTAAACCACAGTGCTAGATTCTTTTCAGCTACAGGACTCGCGGACCTCTGCACTGCTCCCAGTCTATCTGCAGCGTGTCGCGCTGTGCCGTCCGTCTCCTCTTTTGTTCCCGCTCCTCAAGCGGGTGGCTGAGGCACGTATCTCTCAGGTAAAAAAGTTACTAGCCTACTTTTTTCACGCTGTAGGTGCTCTTTTGTGTAACTATTGACTCGCGTGTGTCTTGTGCTTGTGTGTCCAGTGTGTGACGAAATTTTTTACTGTTTTGTTTTCTTTTTCTTCGTTAATATGGACTCAGCAACGTATTTGGAATTTTGGAATAGCCGACCACAAAGAAGCCGACGTTGCATTTTTTTCCTATATCTAAAAAAAGTGAGAAGTAGTAAACGTGCTTTTATTTCTGTTTTGTGAACTGCTTCAATGTTCTGGTACAACTACTACTACACCAATCAATCAATCAATCAATCAATCAATCAATCAATCAATCAATCAATCAATCAATCAATCAATCAATCAATCAATCAATCAATAAATCAATCAATCAATCAATCAATCAATCAATCAATCAATCAATGGAGTATTTATTTATTTAAGGTACCCAGGATTAACACTGGCATCTGGGTGCTGATGCACAGAAAAACCAAAACGAAAAAGTAAAAATGTAAAACAACCTTCGACTAAAAGCTAGGGGATAAAAAAAATAGAATGAGAAAACAAAAACAATAAAGAACTGTATAAGCAAATAATAATAATAATAATAATAATAATAATAATAATAATAATAATAATAATAATAATAATAATAATATGAAGAAGAAGAAAAAGAAACATGCAAGAGGCGAGCTATGCATGATCAAGCACTGTATGCAGAGAAGAGAGAATGACGAAGGCGGACACGGTGTTCTGCACGCGTTCTATAGCAGGAGTCATATTCAGTGCACAGTGAATACAGGATACAAGTATGCATTTAGTTTCGTGCATGAAAAAAAACTAAACAAACAAAACTAATCAACTTAGAACAACATCTCAGGCCCTGCTGTGAGAGCCTTCTTGAAATGTGCTAACGGGCGGTGATGACCTCGAGCTGAGAAGATCAATGACTTCAGACATCCATAACTGCACTACACGGGAACTTCTTCACAATATGGAAATATATGGCGCAAATCGATTCACAACTGATCATTTAATTGCGGAAAAATGAACCAACAGGTTTACTGTGGACAAATAGCGGCTGGCATCTATTGAAGGAGAGACCAGCTGTTTCATTCACTATTTAAGGTAAGCAGAACAGAATGCAGTGAAAAGCTAGTAAACAGCATACAGTGAAAGGAAAACAATGTAGGTCACGTTTTTACGTACATATGGAACCCCGTTGCTTTATGTACAAGTGAGCATGCACGTGTAAGATACTCAAAAATAAACAATTTAAGTATCGGAAGCGAAAACAAAAAAGGCGTTGTTTATGTATCGTCATATAGACGCTAATGCAAACCGTTGTCAGCCGATTGAAAGGGACCCTAAAATGGACTCCTTGTATTGGTTAATTCCACTTCACCAACACCAAAATGACATCTCTTACCGCCAGAGGAATCCCGGTAAGCCAGAAAAGACGCAAAAACAAAACACAATGGGCCAACGCTGCACTAAAGTTCCCCCAGCAGCTCACCACGACGTCAGCAATTTTTACAGCGTGCACTAGAGTGTAGTTAAGGATTTATGGGTAAACGAACACTACATTGCACTGTTCTGCTCTATAGTGTTTCTCTAAGTTTCTCTGTGTTGACCCGACGCAGTGCCTTAGTGGCTATGGTGTTGCGCTGCTAAGCACGAGGTCGCGGTATCGAATCCCGGCCACGGCGGCCGCATTTCGAAAGGGGCGAAACGTCAAAACGCCTGTGTTCCGTGCATTGTGTGCACGTTAAAGATTCCCTGGTGGTCAAAAGTAATCCCACTACGGCGTACCAGATAACCAAACCGCGGTTTTGGCACGTGAAACCCCGGAATTATTTTGTTTTCTATTGCGTCACAGGGACTCATCCTATAGTTGCTAATTTTCCTATACTTCGTCACTCTACCTTTCTCTTTGCCGTTGTCCCCTGACATTTCCTTCCCTTTGGTACCCATTGTAACAAGACCAACATTTTCGTTTTTTTTATTTTCTCTCCAGCTTTCACTGCTGCCGCGCGTGGCGTTGTTCTTTCTGCAAACAGATTGACGAACAGGTGGCGTATATACCTTGTTGTTACGCGTTGTGGCCCCCTCAACGGCAAAGAAACCGAATGAAGCGATCGTGAGAGACGGCGCGCCGCCCGTGATTGTATTCATCGTCCCTGAAAGAGGTGTTTGACTCGTACAATAAACTGCAGTGCGCGCGAGGAACAATGAAGCGTTCCCGTGATGGATCAGCGGCGTGTATACATGCGGCAGGCAGGAGCCGCCGATGCATCGTAACCGCGACGCGTCTTCGCCGCGAGGTGCCAGCACTCCATCAAAAGCGCTCGCTCGCGATGCTCGCTTAGATTCCACACTGAAGATGCGCCGCGACCGCGGTGCCAGTCAGCAATCTGCGCCAGTCGCGCCGAACAAGAGCGACGCGCGTCCTGCAGGCGCATACATCGCCCCTCCTCGAGCGGAACGACTGTGACGAACGACGGAGCATAGCGCGGTCAGCGGTTCTCCCCAGTGCGGGCAGGCGGAGCGCCGGCGGGACGTCGTCGTCCCCGCCGCCGTGATTCAGTGCGCCGCCGGGCTCCTCGAGGAGCTCGCGCCACGAATCACTCACGTCGCTGCGCGCGCGCGCTGTCCGCGGCAGAGCTGTCACGGCGGAGAGCCTCTTATTACGACTTCGCGTCTCCACCAGTCAAATGGTCGGCGGGGATTTGTAAGCGCGCCGCCGCTGACGACGACGACTATGACGCCGCGTGGTGGCACGCAATTCTGGGAGCACTGCACCTCTCGTACCGTTCCAAGGTCTCGTTCCAGGGTGCCCCGTGAGCCTCGGGGTAAGACTGAGGAAACGGGAATTGGGGACCGGACGACTCAACGGCCGTGGTGGTTTCCCGACTTGTATCGCTCATATTGTTTTTCTTTGTTCCTTTTGCCCCGAAAGAAAATGACCGTGCGCGTTATTGGTCGTTCGAGTGATTCGTAGAAGGACGCACCGATCATTCAGGGTTAAGGCACAGTCTGATGTCATACTCGGCCTGAAGGATCAACTAGAAACGAGAAAAGAAAGGAAATATCCGAGCGCTGGCGGCTCAGATTTATGGCTTCGGAAAGCAACGACTGCTCTCCGCGAAGCAGTTCCATCTCCCGTTCTCTCGTCATCCGTGTTCTGTGGGGCGACTATTCTTCATCTGGGACAGTCGCTTAGTCGATGAACGCTCCGCCATGATGCCACGGGAAAGCGCATCTAGGAATGCTGAGTTGCTGCCGCTGTCGTACTATGAAATCTGTGTGCTTTTTTATCACTGCTTTCCTGTTCCTGGTCGCATTTATTTCTTTTCCTTCCTTCAGATTTTGAAGATCAGCTCTTGCATAGATAGAAACAATTTTATCTACAGTTATGCGTCGCCTACTTGAATGTTGAACTAGGAAAGTTTCGTGGAAAGTTGTCTCCTGGATTGTTTGCCCCACGAGTGACATTTTCTGAAAAGACCCAAAAAAAGCGACGTAATTTCATGCCAATGTTCTCTACCATGGCACTACTGCATCATAAATTTGTTGAAGAACCGAGATTAGCAACTTTTAATTTTCTCTTTGCACTTGATAAAATTTCCGGAGAATATTTCCGCCTAAGAAGAGAGAGAAGCGGAGAGAAAAAGAGGGAAAAACATAAACAAAAAGAAAACGAGAAACGAGCAAGAAAATTCAGATTGAAACGGTACGAAATACCGCATGTGCCAGTATTCAGCCGCTAATGTGCCGTTTAGCTATTCCCAGTCAAACGAAGCAAGATAGCGCGCCTAGCTTTCAAAACAGGGCTCATAATTAAGATTAGCTTTCTTTATTTGAGATCAAATATCGATAATACCCAGAGCTAACAATTCTTTAATTTACATTTTTAATTCACCCCAAAATTAGATTGGCAGCAAATACAACCGCCAATCGCACGCGCTATTGCGCTGCAGGAGGCAGGTGTATTCGTCAGGAAGAAAAAAAAATAATGTCGCTTTAATAAATAGTGTCGAAATAATTAACCCACCTACACGTCATGACAATTCTATTTCGCTGAGATCCAATTACCAAGAAATTATTGGCAATCAAAATTTCCCTATCTCAATATTTTTATGCCTGGATAGTTCGAATATGATCTTGATGACTCCGCTCAACGCACAAAGTTATGTTCGCAACATGACTTGAGTCGCGCCGAGAAACAAAGGCGACAAAAAAAAATGACACTAACACTGTGCTGGTCTTGCGTCATCAGCGTGATCTTACCGTCATCTCGCTGCACTGCGTGATTAATGACACGTCAGTAAAATATCAGAAATATTAGCTGGCTAAATGTTTCATCTCAGAATCGTTGCACAATTTTTTTCTGGAGTTACGTGCCAGTATTGCGTCCGTAAATTAAGAAGTTAAATTAACAAAACGCGTTGATCGGGTTTCTCAGACGCTACACACACTGTTCCCCAACTAAATAATAAATATAAATACTCGCTGGTGTTCCTACCATTCGATAAAATCGATTCAAACAGAAATCGTCGCAGGTAACGCTTGGAGATTTTTTAATACCTACAGAAATTATACAGACAAGATATACTGATAGAAATTAGACAGCAATGCAACACTATTATTATTCCCCCTTTTCAAACGAAGCTTCCCCCTTTCAAACGAAGCTGGTCACGCAAAAACCCAGATGCTCCCAGAGCAGAGCAGCTGAGGGAAAGGGCGGTTTGATGAGTTGACATGTGCGCCGGCGCCAGAGTCAGTAGCAAGGATTCCAGCTGCATAGGCGCTCGCTCGCGCCACGCGCGCAACCAATCATAGCCGTTTCCCTTTCGCCGGGGAGGGAAAGGGCAGGACAGAGTTTCAAACGCGCTGCGCCGGGTTCGTTTCCGTTCAGTTCATTCGCGGAAAACGGATGGGATGGCCACGCGTTGTGCGTTCCCCCGAGGAAGTGGCAGCTTTCCACGAGTGGCGGCGAGAAGTCACCCTTGAAAGGGCTCGCCGTCGGCGCGCCGATCCAGCCGTTATAGCCGCGCGAGTCCAGGCAATTCAACAGCAAGGAGAAGATCGCGAGCTGACGGAGTGGGAGGCCGAAACAAAACCGGCACCGTTATCTGTGGGTTACTTAACCGCGACGAAGGTCAGCCGCCCGGAGGACAAGCTTCGCTTACCCCCATTTTCCGGCAGGGGAAGGGTTAAAATTTTTTTACTGCAAATCCCACATTAACTAACTTTTACTGTGCATGGCGAAAAAATTCAGTAGTGCGAGCGAAATGCAATTACAAAAAGAAAAAAAAAAGGAATCGCTAATAATTTGACAGACCGGCGAATAAACACTCTATTACTTGACGTCGTAGGGATGACTTCCAACTTCAGCAGCATATTTAGAGCTTCCCGACTTCGTATGCATTTCAGCATGATAAATGAATGATCTTCATGACCATTCTTCATGAACCCCGCTTGTTAATCGAGGCCCGCAACAGAAGATCGAGGCCAGAAAGGGCGCAAGGAGAAAGGGGTTGGGGGGATAGAGAGGGGTAAACAGCACTGCAGGGGCAAGAGTGACCAAGAGTCGAGGGCTCAGCGGTGGTCGTGTTTCTTGGGGTCGCGACTGAACAGCCAGGAGGACGCTCGTGCGCGCGGCGCGTGGACTTCTCTGCGCTGCGACGCACGCACGACGCGACGAGCATCCCCTCCGACGCATCGATTGTGCCCCCCCACAACCCACCCCGGATCAATGGCCAACGACAACATGCGTCGCCTGCATCATTTATGCGGCTCGCGAAACAAAGCCGCTCAGCCGGACACGCGATCGCCTCTGCAGACTCGACGCCGGCCGAAATTCGCTCTCTTTTTCTTCCTTGCGAACGTCCCCACTAAAGAGGTGGACTTACGCCCGCCGATCAAATATTCCGAGGCCCTGTTCTCTCTTTCTTTCTCTTTTCTTTCCTTTTCTTCTTTTTCCTTTTTTGCTGACCGCGCTAATCCCACATTGGTGCATTCCGTTTGCTGCTTTCGTCCAGAAGAATGCCTCCGCCGGTCGCTGGCAAAGCCTCGCTGTGCCGGCATCGCCTTTCAGTCGCGTCGCTTAATATTTTCATTTTCTTAGAGAATATGGCACCAAAACAAAGAGGTGACCAGTCAGACATGATACCTTAATCTATAAAGTCTATTTTCCTCTTTTGCAAGTCTTCTTTTTCTTCCTTTGATTGTGTGCGTTTGTTTATAATTTTATTTATAACATACTGCAGACCACACATCGGTCCTTGCAGGAAGGAACTCAAGCATACGAGGCAAATTAGAAACAATGCAAGGAAAAGAAAAGAAAACGCAAATATAGACATATAAATACTATACAATAAATACAAATAAATTTGCATAACAGACAGCACATGAGTAACGCACTTCACTAGGAACGTTTGGGAGTCCTACTCAGACACTGTTCTGGGGAAGAAAGAAAATTTGTATGTATTTGTCCTGACGAAATGAGGGGTTAATGCATATGTGTGATCATGACGTGCAGGCCTTGTGGATAAAGGGGTCACGTATACCGAGGGGTCTAAGGATAATTCACGATTAATTAGTTGCTGTAGCAAATTCAGGCGAAGCACCTGCCGCCGTGTCTCGAGGAGGGGAATGTCGTCTGCCGCCAATGTTTAGCTGTGTGGGGGAATCTGTACGCTGAAACTTCGAATAACTAAAACGCATAACCTTTCTCTGAATTTTCTCCATGATTTTAATGTTATGTTTAGTTTATGGATCCCATGTAATGCAAGTGTACTCTAGTTTAGGTCTGATGAAAGTCAAATAACTTAATAATTTAATGCTGGCAGGTTAATTTCTCAGTTTGTTATTGTCTGATCTGGCGCAGTGAAAAAGAATTAAATGTAAGGCCTTCTGTTATTCCTTCCCGACAATTTCTGTTGGTGTTAGTAAAAACGTTATAACATCCGAATCGTCACCAATCCTCCGCAATGTGTATGCGCCGTTAGTGAACGAAAACAAAACGAATCGTAAGGCCTAAGCTTGTGGCTACGTGAATGCTCACAACTGGCTTGCCGGCGCGCTACAATGAAACGCAGCGTGCAGCGACCCTTATTGCTGCAAGATGGTGTATCCACGGAGTACTCGTTGCGTCGCAGTGGACTTACATGACGCATGCATTTATTTTGTAACGCTCCCCGTTTAAGGCCACATTCTGAGTATGAGTGCCAGCTTATCACCCAAGAAGCATTGTCCCGTTGACAATTTGAATTCTGTAACGGTCCTTGCGTGGTGGCTGACACAACGCTTTTTTTTTCTCGATTACATGCCCCGTACGTGAAAGGACATGCATGGAATACGCTGTTACCACGGCATCATATATCATGACGGCTCCTCTGTCAGGTCATCATGCACAGTCATCCTTGAGCCAGCAGGTAGTCTAAATCTTATAAAAGTTATTACGATCTTATAATTCAAGTCCTAGCTCCAGAAACGGCTGCCGCCTTCGAAGGCAAAGAAAATAAATAAAAGGAAATATGCGTATTCGCGACGTTTCTTGCAGGGTCTCCAACCACTTATTTCTTCTCAAACCCATTTCGTTTCCTTTTCACCTTTCAATGTTCAGACTGCATAAATGCCTTAATATCACGCACTGCCACTTGTTACTAAAATTGAAGCGAGGTTAAAGGCAACTAAATTGGACAGTAGTAAAGGGCAAGACACTGAAGTACGCGCACCCCTTAAGATGGAGTGAAAGGCAATGTAAGAAATAAAGAATTGGAGGAGGAATCAAACCCACCCAGGCGCTTCGCTATCGCCGAGAATGTGCACAAGTAAAAAAAAAAAGAAGATTATGATAAAGTGGCTCGCAAGATGCACTTCAGGATCATTTCAAAATGCGAACCCTTCCCCAGTGACACGCTACATTCAGCGCATTGAAAAAAAAAAGCTAGGGCATGCACGTTTGTTTGATATACATTCGTTGCTCATTACACTCCCCACTAGCGCTCCGTTGGCCGTAAAAGCGCCTCGCGATGGCGGAGGCGCGGGCCGTCCTCGCTATTTTGAAGAATAAACTCTGCCTGCATGACAGATTCGCTCGTGCATCTATCGGACGAAGCGCGTTTTCATCTGCGAAAAGCGCACCGCGCGCCCACGCTTTCTCGAAGCCCATTACGCGAGATGAGAATTTGTCACCTTACTCTCAGGACGACGTTCCCAAAGTTGGCTACGATGCTTCAGTGGGGATGGATGAAAAAAAAAAGGCATCAAGGCACGAAAGACAAGACGCACGACAAGGCGGCTAAGACGCCGGGCGCGCCCCGAGCCAAGATGGCATAGAAAGGGAGCAGAGGGCACGGATGAGTTCGTCAGTTTGCTGCACGGTACGAGCGTCTCGAGGCCCTGTCCCAACGCGACTCCGAAGAAAACAGTTCGGCAAAGGAAGCCATCTCGGGGGCGCGTCTAATCCACGAATGATGCGAGCGAAGATGGTCAGCGGAGGGAAAGAGGAAGTATCGGGCGCTTTCCCCGCGGATGGCGGCGGCCGAATCGAAACTACCAGATCCTGCCGCGACGCGCGCTGCCTCGGATCGGCGGCAAACAGACCGAGATTAGAAAACACACAGACGCGTCGTACAGTGCACACGTCTTGCGAGGAAAAGAAGCTGCGGGGACAAGATCGCGAGGGGCGAGCATAAAACGAAAATCGGGTACGTACACTAGAAGCGAAGGGAAAAGAAACACGCGGGGAAAAAAATACGGAGAGGCCGCGTAGTCGAGGGTCCCTTTCTCGGCGCTCCGCTCTAAAGCGAAATCCGCAAACATTAATTTTTAGCCCATCAATCTCGACGACCGCCCTAGCTTTCTCGTTTACTCCTCTATCCAGCAGAATCCCATGGAGCAAAAGAAAACAGCGCAAAGCAGACAGCTGGCAAAAAGAAAAAAAGAAATGAAAGGACGCGAGAAGAGAAAAGTGCCGGAACAAGTAAACATGGGAAAGGCTGGGAGGAAAATTGAAAAGGAAGAGCAGTGCAGTGAAGCCTCGTTCTCTCGGTGCAGTGTAAAATCTGCAGAGCGGTATGGCGTATGCTGCAGACACGGAGCACGCGAGTCCGCGGTGTTTACGCGCCAGAGGCAAATGGGTTTCATTGTGTATCACGCGCGCCCACCACGCACGCGCGAGCGTCTCTTGTGGGGATGCCTCCAACTCGGCCGGTATGATTTCGTCCAGTGTACCGCGGCATGAGCGCACGCTTGCGTAAGCTCGCGAGGAGATGACGAGAAGAATGCAGCTGTGACCTGGGCACACGAGGTCTCCTTCAGGCCGCAGTAAAAGAAACCCAAGGAGAGGGCTCCTGAGAGAGGGGTGAGGGGGCAGTGGCTCGAATCTGGCTGAAAAAAGGAAAACAACGAACAAAATCGTACCCAACAGCGCTGGCACCGATCTGTCCTCTTTCTCCTATGTCGGGGAAACAAGACGAAGTGCTGGAAAACAAAGCGGCAGCAGAAGAGATGTCAGCAAAAGAGAGAACAAATGGAAGGAGTGAGGTAAATAGCGGCCCGTCTGGGTTTGAAGGCAGACGGAGTGAAAAAAAGCAAAACAAATAGACGTGAAAGAAGGCAGCTATACTAAAAGCCTCGCGCAACGGACGGGAAAGACTGGCGCATCCGCGACCGCGCCGGGTCTCGACGGAATCCATCTCCCGTTGTCCGCCATCCCGGGGCATATAAGGGACGCGCAAGCCGTCGCTTCCGAAGCGGAGGAAACAAACAAGGGAGCAGCGGCAAGAGACGGCGCAGGCCTCGCGGCAGCGAGTCATTCGGCGCCATCGCTCGCTCTCTGCCTTCGCCCTGCACCGGGCGATGTTGTTGGCCGAACGAACGATCGGCAGCGCAACTGCTCAACGACAAAGCATCGGAAGCGAGGAATGCTGCGGCTGGAAACACAGACCCGGAGGAAATTTGCGGCCTCGCTCGCGGAGCCTAAGACAATTCCTCATCAGGAGCACAGTTGCATGGCTTCGTAGGGTAAGCGAGAAGAGCATACATGTGGAAGAGAAGTTGTACCGTCGTAGTGTGCTCGCTATGGTAGGAAGAATAGGTCAACTTTTCGTTCTGCAATGAAGATGCAAGAGACGAGTTAAAACAAGGAAAACATATCTGTAAACATGGCAACACCGCGAATGCCGGCCACGGCGGCCGCATTTCAATGGGGGCGAAATTCTTGCCGTCATGGTGAACGCACAGGCGGCGTCCATTGCACGAGGGTGCCACCACTAGTGGAGAATGGAGAAATATACCACTGATTAATTTGG
The DNA here is from genome assembly GCF_023375885.2 of Dermacentor andersoni. Lineage (NCBI taxonomy): Eukaryota > Metazoa > Arthropoda > Arachnida > Ixodida > Ixodidae > Dermacentor > Dermacentor andersoni. Next base: position 32,858,176 of record NC_092814.1, on the reverse strand, counting down.
GGCCTAAACTACTAACATTCCACAATATCCGCCATGTGAGCCACTCACTACGCGCACGTTTCAAGAGGAAAGAAAAGAACGCTTGCGCACCTATTCATTCTATTAGATTCACACCGGCGGAACATCATTCACTATTCAACATTAGGTTCGCACCAGTGGAAATGTTTGCTTTGAGAATTGAAGAAGGCGAACGCAAAAGCAAGGCGCTTCATGGGCGTTTACGCCACACGGAGTTCATTAACGCACGCCGAGAGCCCCGGGTATACGAGTGTTTTGGCATTCCGTCCCCAGAGGAATGCAGCAGCCGTGGCTGGGAATCGAGCCCACGACCTTGTTCACAGTAAAAGAACGTCGTCGCCCACTGCACCACCGCAGCTGGCCTAGCTTATTCAAATGTACAAATGTGATGACATCAGTTTCGTTACAGCTCCCAGAGAAAGATCCGCGAGGTCCCTCAGAAAAGCAAAGAATACCCTTGTTACGCCATGCACCAACATCAATGGCTATAAAATTAAGGATTTGGTAAACATTGCAGTTCAAAATGTTTTATAATGCGAGAGACAGAGTGAGAGAGAAATGACGCATAGAAAGGCAGGGAGGTTAACCAGAGGTAGTTCTGGTTGGCTATCCTGCACGGGGGGAAGGAGTAGGGGGATAAAAATAGAAACAGAGCGGAAGGGGAGAGAGGCAGATATATATATATATATATATATATATATATATATATATATATATATATATATATATATATATATATATATATATAGAGAGAGAGAGAGAGAGAGAGAGAGAAATATATATATATATATACATATATACATATATATATATATATATATATATATATATATATATATATATATATATATAGAGAGAGAGAGAGAGAGAGAGAGAGAGAGATAGACGAGTACAAACAAACCGCGTACGCTATAGAGCGGTATAGGGTGGCATTATTCAAGTCTATCGTGAACGCCCGTAGACCGTAGGAACATTAGTAACGCTAGTAAGGCCTTCAGCGCGGAGGTTCCTTGGGAGCACTGATCTAAAGCTTTTAGTTCTGACAGTGGGCGATAGTCCAATTGATCCAGCACTCTGCACATCACTTCTATGTGGGCACAATATCGCGGGCAGACACATATAATGTGTGCGAGCGTCGCATCGCTACTGCCTGCATTGCACGTAGGGCTGTTGGCCATTCCGATAAGGAAAGCATATGCGTTTGTAAATGCAACGTCTAACCACAGACGGTACATCATGGTCTGTTCACGTTGTGGTAACCTAGGCGGTAGTTGCATCCGTATATCAGGAGACAGGAACGCAAACAACACATGGTGAAAACGTTCGAGCCCCAGAGGGGCAAAGTACATTCATGGAATATCAATCGCAGCCCAGCAGCAGCGTCTGTTCGCGAAATCGGAACCAAGACACATTGACCACTTCCATGTGCAGATCGGGTTGCTTCATCTGCGTGGTCATTCCCGCTGATGTCGCAATGTCCTGGAAGCCATTGAAAGATTTTGCTATGTCCTTTATCATGGCTGCAATGACATATCTGTCAAATTTCTGAGGCCAGTTGTTCCTTGCATTCGTGGCGCATTGGGCTTTGTATGCTCTGAAGGGCTGCCTTGGAATCACTTAAGACTGTACATTATGATTCCTGTTTAATGAAATCAAGAGCAGCACGGAGTGCCGCATGGTTTGCACTCGTCGAGGTGGTGACACATGAAGTCATTAACCTGATTTCTTCAGATTTTGCCGGGATGATGACTGCAGCAGCAGAGCTGTTCAGTTTTACCGACCCATCAGCGCAGACATGTTGCCGGAATCTGTGCACGTTGTAAATGTGTTCCAAAGTTGCTTGCTTTAAAGCTTGCAATGGAGCTCCAGCTTTCTTTTTGATTCACGGAAATGTCAATTGCACTTGCGGCATTTGACAATTTATAATCGTGTAGCGGGCGTGAATTGTGAGGGCACGTAGGACTGATGTCTTACAGTACTTTTGACAAATGTTGAATGTGGCCTCTTTGCAGGAAAGTAAGCAAGATGGTGTAGGGATCCGAGTCAGGTGTCGGATGTGTACTCTCAGGACATCTGTAGCAATGTAGACGGTCAAAGGAGCGTCCCTGGCAATGGCCCCTGTTGCAATTGATGACGTAGTTTTTGGGAGACCAAGACAAGTTCTGAGTACTTGGGTTTGCACACCCTGGAGTCGGCGGATATTTGTAGAGCTGTACAGGCCTAGTACAGGTAAGCTGTACCGCAGGAAGCCCAAAAATAGTGCCGTGTATAGTTGCAACATTGGTGGAACTGTTGCGCCCCAGGACTTCCCGCCGAGAAACGCGAGAGGGTCTACAATGGCGGCCAAAAGCTTTCTCATGTACGAGGCGTGAGGGCTCCAAGACAAGTCTCTATCAATGATGACGCCAAGAAATCGGTGCGTTCGTCTGTATGGTGCATTTTGGTCATTAATCAGAAAAGCATACGGGGCCATCGCTTTGCGACTGAAACCAGCGAATGCACACTTCTCCGGTGAAAGCTCCAGGCCTTGCCTTCTTAGGTATGTTGACACTGCCGTTGGAGCCTTCTGATGTCGTGCACGGACTTGTACCCGTGTCCCTCCTGAAGCCGATATACAAATGTCGTCTGTATATACGGAGAGCTGTGTGTTTGCGGTAACCAATCGGCGAGACCAACGAGCACCAGGTTGAACAGGATAGGGCTGAGTACTCCGCCTTGCGGTATACACCACCACTGGTATAGCTAGACGGCGTTGTTCCGTCTTCAGCCAAAATAAAGAAAGATCTTCCATTAAAATAGCTGCCTATCCAGCGAAAGACGTGTCCACCAATCCCTACAGCTTCTAAGGTGTCCAGAATTGCATGATTATCTATATTGTCGAAGGCACCTTTATCATCAAGGAATAAGGCAGTAGTGATTCGTTTCAGGTGTTTCTGGTGCTGTACACACGTTACAAGATCAATAACGCTATCTATTGACGAGCGTCCGCATCGAAAGCCAGCCATTACCTCTGGATAAACGTGAAATTCCAAGTATACCATTCTAACCATGTAAGGATCATTCTCTCCATTACCTTGCCGACGCAGCTGGCCAGTGCTATTGGACGGTAAGATAACAACTCCAATGGAGATTGCCCACGCTTAAGGAGTGGAAGAAGGCGACTGGATTTCCACGTCGTAGGAACCAAACCGTCATGCCATGATGTGTTGTATAGGCCAAGAAGTGCATCTCTGGCCTCTTGGCCGAGGTTTGCAAGCGCAGAGTATGTGATTCCATCGGGTCCTGGTGCCGAAGATCGCCTGCAGCCAGCGAGAGCGGCCTCCAGTTCTTCGATGGAGAAGGGAGTGTTTATACGAAGATCTCGAGGGCCAGGGGTGACAATAGGAATAGGTGTGCCAGGCTGGAACGTCGGGCCCGCGACCCTTGCGCAGTATTCTTCGGCTACGTGGACTTCTCCGCGTCCTTGATGCAGGGCTCGAGATTTAAATGGACGGCGCTGTGGAGGAGATGTTCGAAGTCCACGGACTGTTCTCCAGACAACCGACGGAGGTTTACGTGGATCGAGGGACTCACAAAACGATTCCCAGCATTGATTTTACAGTACAGCAATGCGACGCTGAATATTCTTTTGAATACGTCTGGCCTCTCTAAGGTCGTACATCGATTTAGTCCGTCTGTACCGTCGGTCCGCTCACCGGCGGATTGCACAGAGACTCTGTATTTCCGCCTCAAAATTCGTGTATTTCTCCAATGACCGAAACGAACGCATAGCATCCTACATGGCCTTGGTGATCTGAATTTCCAGTGTGGACGAAAAGCCTTTGTGGCATGCGTCTTCCATAAGTGATTTAAACACGGACCAATCGATTGTTTGTAGAAAATTTGATGAAATCGATTTGGTTAGCCCTTTTATCTTCAGGTAGGTAAGAATGTGGTCACTTCCGTGGGTTTCTATATCTGCGAACCAATGGACGCATCGAGTGAGCCATCGAGAGACAAAAGCTAAATCTAAACAAACTGCTGGACGTCCGCCCACGCAGAAACGCGAGACTGTCATCGTTTAGCCAGCAAAGTTCATGGTCACAAGCAAAGGAGGTGAGGTTTCTTCCTTTGGAATTCACCTTGATACTTCCCCAAAGTGAATGATGTGCGTTAAAGTCCCCAATGGCAATCCATGGACCAGGAGTCATATCTAAAATGTCACTCAGTCTGTCTATCGAAACGACTTGATGGAGAAAGGCAAATGCCCACTAGAGTAAACACAAATTTGTGTTCTCGCTACAAAGACTCCTCGAAAGGCAAGCGATGTTTGAATGAGACTGAGTGTTAGTTTACACGAGAGCTTAAATAATCTGCAGTAATAGCAGAATAGGAGTTACTGGTCTTACAGTCGCACACTCTAGGCACGACAATAGCTGTCGCGCCACACACATGCGAGGCGCAAAAATCATGTGGGAGAGGGCAGCCAAAGTTCCCAAAAGCGCCCCGCACAACTCAACACCAGTAACTACAAATAATTGTCGACGTGTGTAATACGTCCCAACGTACCCAAAGCACTTCGAGAAATAGTTGCGCGCAGAGTGTGGCGACTGCACGTTTGTCACGAGAAATGCGACCCCTTAAAGGAATACCATGGGCCCTATAACGTAAAACTATTCCAATATGTTTTTATTCTAATCTCCTGACGTCAAATTTGCGTAACCGCCGACGTAAGCATCGGGCGGTCACCCGCAGGGTTGTCTGAACAGACAAATCAAACGCTCTCGCTCTCCTCATTCATAGGAGGTCACTTTTGTTCGCTTGAAAAACGAATAACATTGCCTGCACTAAGCGGCTTGTCTTATCCAATTCGCTCACAAGAGGCGAGGAGCACGGTCAAGTGGGGAAGGATTCGATGGGGCCGAGCCACTGCACCGAAAATCGATAACCGGATGAAGAGGGTGGAGCCGGCGTCTGCGATTGGTCCGATTGCCCTTACTTTGCTTGCGGTGGCTGGTCGAAAATGGCGGCGGCATGCAACGGAAGCTTAAGGATGACGCTGAAACGGATTCCCAGCAGAGAAGAGTTCGCAGAACGAGGTCGTAAACGTGCCAAAAGTGCTAGAAAACGTTACACGGCCACGCAAAATCCTTTATTATACGCAAATAAACCCATGCTCTCCGTCAGGTGCGAGTAGCCAGTCCCTGAGCGATCGGCGGCAGCCATCTTTTATTCCTTTTGGAACGGGGCAGCCTGCGGCTATTCAGAAGAAAATTCAGTTTTGTTCGGCATATTAATGCATCTTTAACGCGTACACGTCACTTTTACGCGGTGAGCTTTTGCGGTTTTGTGACATCGAGTGACGGACCGATGAAGTGGGTGCAGCCCGAAATCTTTTGACCAATAGCAGAGGGCTAATAGCGAAAAGGCGTCGAATCAGAAATAACTATTTTTCTTTTGTTCGGTCAAAGCATGCATAATCAGTGTGTGCACGTGACATCAGATGAGGAGCTATCGCGGTTTTCGTGACGTCGCGTGACAGACAGATGAAGTGGGTGTAGTCCAAAAAAGATTTTGGCCAATCGCAGAGGGCTTATTGCAGAATTGGAATAGAAAAGTTTGGAATAGTTTTACGTTATAGCGCCCCATTTCTCCGGCTCTGCATTTCATTGACTGCAACGGCAACAGGCTTCGTCACAGCTATGCGCACAATGTTGTCTTTGTCTGGTAAAATATGGCCTCCAGCGGCTTGCGAAAAATGGGCGGAATTGAAAAAAACATCTTCGTTCGTAAGTACACTTTGCTATTGGGCAGCCGCCTACGCTAATAATATGTCCGGTCATCAGGGTACCGTTACTAATCATTATAGCGTAAGAGTTTTTTTAATCTAAATACCGGCCTAGGTGGACAGAGGCCGAATGGCCCGCACGAATGGCCGAAAGTAGCACGATAACTGAGTGGTCGATAGCTTAATGATTAAGATGAGGAGGTTACCAGACGGCACGGCCTTGACGATTTCCATATGACGAAGACAGACACACACAGTGAACCCAGTTTCGAGCTCTTAACTCTCACAGCAGTAAAGCCACATGCTGTCGGGACGTGCGCAGTGACATCCAATTTTGCACTTCCGGGACAGCGCGTCACCGGAAGCCACGCACGTAGATAGAAACTTCAAACACAAATGGAATAATTGCGTACGCGTGCACACTATCCATTCTATTCGAAGCCACCTGACTCAATTATCGTCATTAAGGCCAACTTCGCAAAGCGAAATCATTGGCGAAGGCAGCCTTTACTCGAATGGCCAATAAAAAAACTCGGCAGCTTTCCCTTACTGAAACTCTTGATGTTTCCCTTCAGTTTCTCATTCACCGCCATTAGCTAAAACCGTTCGAGCTAATCAGAAAACCAGTGGCATAATAGGTTTGACTACAATCTTGCGTGACAGATTTAAACTACTATATTGCATGACGTTTTTCAGAGCTTGCACGATTCAAATTCCATCACCTCAGGAGAATGGATCGGTCGCTATCAGACACACCGCCCGCGGAACTTAGTTGAACGTGCACTCTGTTTCGATACGACAATTGCGTGCGCAACGGGCTTCCAGTGTCCGCCGCGAGCAGACGCACTGCAGGCGTTTCTGCGAACACCGGTGGATGGCGTTCGCTCTTTGCTGACTTCGCAGTCAGCCAAGGGGTCCAAAAGCACCGCGAGGGTTGCCAGTAAACAAAGTTCTCGGTCCGCGCCATGTGAACACTCCCGTATCGACGCTGTAAGTCGTGCTCGAAGTTTCCGGCGCCGGAGCTGTACACCAGCGAGGAACAAAGCCCTCGCGCGCCTCCCCCTCGCAGCGCCACGCAGTGGAGGGCGCCGCGATGGCGCGCTCGCGTGCGCGCGCCTCGTTCCATTACGGCGTGTGCGTGTTTTCTCGCCATCCACGTTGCGATCTCAAGCGCCGCCGAAACCGATTTGAATTGTAAATGGCGCGGACGCCCGCGGCAGCGGCATTACCCTCGACGGCTCTATTACCGCGGGCTGCCAACGCGCCTAGACGTGTCCGCAAAATAACGCCCGTCCGGCGCTATCCATCAGCGGCCCAAGTCGAGCACGCGACGAGCCATAAGCTTGTCCCGACTGTACCGGATGACAGTGCGTCAAGCGACGCACTTCGGCTCGAATGGACCGCACACATCTCTCCATTAGACCGCATATGCGCACAACAGCGGAGGCGACGGCATACGTCTCACCAGCGTCTGTCCTGCTTGCTTAGTTTAGCTCCCGCAACAGAACATGACAAGCGGTGTATACTTCGAAATTGTCAAGCTATATACAGGGTGTCTCAGCTAACTTTATTCAGAGTTTAAAAATATGCAAATGCCATGTAGCTGGACCGAACAAAGGTGATGTTGTTTGCCGTCGCTTGGAGATACTCAAACATTCCTTTTCATTGCGCCTAATGAAAGAATTAGTCTTAATTAATTAATCAACTTCCCAAATATTCCAATTAGATAAAAAGTGTCAATGACAATATTGTAGAGCGACATGAAAAAACTCCGATACAGCTTTTTTTCGCTCAATACATGCTACATAAAAGTGTTTATCCGAGCGTAAAAGAAGCCCGCGAATAAACGCAAAGTGCCTCGAGCGGCCTGTCGTGCGGCACGGGGCGAGTTTGTACCTATCTATGTTCATAATTTGGACAGTATTATTTTTCTAAGGCAGTGCGTTGTTTTATCTGCTTGTCTTAAATGCAACAATCCTCAGCAAATGGAGTGCACTGGATGTTAAGATAAATCATATCTGTATATGTACCTACGTATTTGATAATAGCCCCAGAGATAAAGCTCCCTCTGTAGTTCATGTGGGCCATCTCTCGACACTTTTTCATCGCATAATAGCATTTTGACGTCTAAGCCATGTCGCCTGAATAAAACGATCTTACCATGGTCACAGGCAATGAGCCAATGTCACTTCTTAAAACTTTACCTATGATGCCTGGATGCAGAAAAACGAAAGCTTCTGGGTGGACTTGTCGCTATGGGTACGCGACCACCGCCTAATATGCCCCTGTTCGTATACCAGTGCGTTTCATCTGCGGCCCTGATTGTTCATTGAAACCACGCAACGCTTGATTCTTACGACAGTCTGTTGCATCTGAGCCGCCGACGACGACGACTGTGCCTGGTCATCTTATCGTGCGTCTGGAGACAACGCATCTCTGACAAAAGCTGCGGTCGCAGGTTTTGCCAAGACCGCAAATTAACAAAGGTATAACAGAATTTTTTCAAGCAGCACGCCGCACTGTGGACTCTGTTTCGATTACGTGACGTGAAAGGAAAATGCTATGGATTAAAACGCACGCAGGGGGGCTACCTGTGGTACTGCGAGGACTGAATGTTCATTCAAGCATGGACGTCGGAAGCTGAACTTGTTTGCGTAAAACGCGTTAGCCTTGCAGTGCATGAACGCTGAAAAGTAAAACACGCAATTACAGCGCTCCGCCAACGCTTTCTGTTTTCTTCTAGCCTCGACCAGGCCTTTTCGTAATGCACGATAGAGAAAACATAAAAAAAGAAAAAGAGCCTCTTCTAGCCCGCTGAAATTGAGGCCCCTTTAACACACTTCCCGCAGTGAAGGCCAGCCATCTGCGTCATTAACTCCATTGCAGATAAGTATGCAATACAACGCGAAAGTAACGATGCGTGATGAAGTTAGCCGAGAACACATGACGGACTACAGCGTCCATAGTCTGGATGTGTACTTCACTGCCGACGAGTGTCATCGCGTCGCGCCGTCACTCTGGCTCACCATCGCTTCACCAATGACGCGTACAACAGTGCAGTGATGCAGACTCAAGCTCAGCGCTCTGTGTCGCACACCTGATGCAATCCGGTCCTGAACGCTCTAAGGCACACCGTACCCACTGTAACACGTCTCGTTATTCGCCTCAAGGTTTTACTCGGCACACCTTCCACGGGAAGTTGCGCGCTTACTTATTTAAACCCCTTGGCTATTTTTTCTTGCGAATTCTAGAAAATGGTACACCCAAGCGTGATCAATTCACTTGGCTTCTTCTTGTTTAAAATCACAGCCTAAAATGCAGAGAGCCTGCCTGCAGAGACGAGGACGCAGCTTCTGTACGCCCAAAAATGTCGCGCTGCCGTCTCAGATCCCTCGAGGATTCGGTGTCCGGCCTTGTTACTGTTGCCACCGCTTCCGCATGTATTATTTATTTATTTATTTCTCGTTTGCCTTCTCCCCACTGTCTACAACCGTTGGCGGACAGAGGCGAGGCGCGCCGTATTTTTCAGCATTTGCTCCGTGTCAGTGGTCCCCGCAGTAGTTGCTCGCCGCTGTTCGAAGAGGGAGAAATGTGTCCCCGCACGGCCCTCTGCGTGCGCCGAGATTGCGGAATAGTCAGCCCTCAGAAGTGCTCAACGACGATCGGGCCGAGACAAAAGGAAGCAGTAACAAATGAGTCGAGGCGCAGTAAAACACTCCCCGCCTTCGCCGATCGGCCAAGGTATAGCGGCGAGGGAGCGGCTCCTCATTTTTCTTCCTCTCGCCTTCACGCCTGGATGAAGGGAAAAAAGAAAAGAGAGAGACGCCAGCAAGGGAGGCGAGGAAGGGCACGAGAGCGCGACGTGTGAGAATCGCTTCGCTCGATTAGGTGCCTATGAATTTTGCACGGAGTGAGGAAGTAAAATAGAGAAAGGAAATACCGGCCCTCTTTCCCGGGTCACGCATTTGCATCCCTAACTGTCTTTTTCTCGGTCTCTTCGGCATGCGTCGCTCTGCCGTGAAGTTCCACTCTTTTTCTGAAGCGCGCAGATCACGACCGGTTCCATATGAAACGAAGCGTGCGAGTCTGTGAACGGCTGCGCGCTGGCGGCTCGCTAGCTTTCATTTTGCGCAAGACGCGAGTGCATTGAAATAGGCACTTCCACTCTTTGCTTAGGTTTGTTTAAAAGCAGAAGCGATGCTCAGGTTTGTCGTGCCTTATATTGCCACTTGTCAGACCCGGAGTACGCGGCATGGCTGCTGCACGCGTTCAGACATAGGGCTCAAAAATTTCAACGTGGAAGTGCGCAGCCAGCCAGTGACACAAGGTCACTTGTTCGGAAGGCTTACACACAGAGCCAATGAGGCGTGTCTCAGGTAATGTATACGCACAGTTTTTCAAAACGTTTTATTTTTCAGGTAATTTTTTGTACATCTGGAAACTGGAACTTAATGTCAAAGTGTCTCTTTTCTGCATTCCAGCTATAGAAGCAACTGAAGCGTGAAAAGAACTTTGAGATTGGTGCTTTTCATTTTCTTTTCTTTTTCTTTTTGCGCGCCACGCGGCTTTGCGCCTTTTCAAATTGTTCGAAGACTGCAGCTTTCACGGAAGAAAAAAGGTCATGTGACTTCGTGAGTCTGCGATGCAAAAAGCCATCGCTAGTGTCGTGGGAAGTTCACCTTTCTGCTCAGGCTCATCAGCGCGGTATAGGCTTAACGTATTTTACCAATTCACTCAAGTACGCACCTTATTACATAAAGGTGGTTCTGCGCTTTTGTTGTTTAGCTGTTCTTTCTTTCATTTTTTATAGCTTCTCCGGTCAGACTCTTGAGCTTCCCGACAGTATATATGCATGTACTCTCACACCCTTCAGCCTGCTCCTCGCTTACCCTTTCCTGTTAATTGTATATCTGCGTTCAAAACAAATAATACTAATATTTCTTTCTCCACTCTCCCTTTTCCAGCTCAGGACGGCCAAGCAGACCCAGCTTAGTACACCTGCATACCTTTCGCTTTTCATTGCTTTTTCTCTCTCTCTCTTTTGTTAAGCAGGTTCGGGCCACTAAAAATTTGAAGGTACGCTTGAACTCATAATCTGGGTGGAAATGCTTCTGGTAGATGTAATGGAATTGCTCGAAACTGTTTTGTCTACCCTAACAAATAAAGATGACAACCATTCCACTCTGTGAAGATGGAATGGCAGCGAAAGCTGACGACAGTCAAAGCTCTCAAACGAAAAGCAAAGTACTTTCGCTGCCATTCCGTCTTCACAGAGTGGAATGGTTGTCATTTTTTGCGTTGCGAGTCCGGCGTCGTTGCTCGTTCGGAGACGCCCGGGCTCGCGATTGTCGCTTTCGCTCAGCATCGCGGGAACGCTCTTCGTCGGTGGTCGTTTCGCGCCGGCGCCGCTCACATTCTCGTTGCTGTTCCCTCTGGCGCTTCTCGTACGCATGTTGTTCTTCGGGTGTACGAACTATTCGTATCTGCCCCATTGATAACGCAGTTATTTTTACCGCCGATAATTCTCCTGCTTAACTACTGCTATAACCTTGACGTCACGCTACTGTTCACGGCGAGCGTTCCGCTAATATGTTCCGAATTTTGACATCTGCGCCACCGAACTGCACGCGTATGAGTGTGTTAGAAATCTCTAAGTCCGTTAGCTTGCCTGTGGTGACCAACACCTGTAGAACTAATATCCGCACACTCGAAAGCGTCCAGGCCCAGGCACTTAATGTATGTCTTGGTTTGCCGCGGTGCTCGTCAACAGCTGAAACAATTGCCATTGCAGACGATTTCCCAGCCAAGACCCATATAGTCATGGAAGTGCTCAGTGCACACGTAAGACACCTTGCTCGAGCCCATGCCCATCATCTAGCCTCACTGCCAGAGGATCGACCACGTGCCTCCTTTTGTCAGACAGTCCTGCCCTATCGTGCATACCTTCCATCAGGTTATACAGCTCCAGCAAGAGTTCCGCTTCCCCCATGGTGCTTGGCTCAAGCAAAAGTTCGACTAATGGTACCATGAAGACGAACAAAAGCACAACTCTCTTCTCCAGCACTCAAGTAGCTTTCACTGCTCTTGCTGTACTAGACATACAACGAGCATCATCATCTATATACTGACGCTTCAACCACGGTGAATGGGTCTGCAGGATCGGTGATCTTTCCTGCAAAAACCTATACCGTGAAGATTCGACTACCTCACCAGACTACATCCACTGCCGCGGAACTCGCTGCTATTCGTTGTCCACTTCGCGTAATATCTGATGAACTGCCCAAGAAATGGAGCGTGTTCAGTGACTCCAAGGCTGCTCTTCATTGTTTGGTTTTTGCCTTGCGCCGCGCAGACCACGAACGACTAGTTCTAGAAACCAGACTGCGGCTTCCCCACCTCGTCGAGCAAGGACACGACATCACGTTACAGTGGATTCCAAGCCACTGTGGCATAATGGACAATGAACATGCCGATGCAGCAGCGCGATCGGCACATGAGGAGGTCTTGCAAGACTCCGTTCCATTCTCAAGAACAGACGCAGTAATGAAAATTCATGTGCTTCAAAATAAAGCAATAAGATCTTAATGGAACACACCAAGCTTGAAGCACACACGTCTACACCGACTGGATCCGTCCCTTCGACTTCGACCCCCATCTGGACTCTCTCGACTCGAGACAGCAGTACTTTGGCGACTGTGGTTTGGTGTCGCTTACACAAGGTCTTTCGCCTTCCGAGGCGGTATGGACGAGAGCGCGGCTTGCAGTCACTGTGGTGGCGAGGAGACTGTAGAACACCTACTTTGCCACTGTCCTCGATACAGCGCGCACCGGCTGTCACTAGCGGCCGCGTTGGCACGACTTGACAACAGGCCACTTTCAGAACAGACAGTCTTAGAATGCCGACATGAACTATCGTGACACCGAAAGTCGGTCAAGGCTTTGTTGACCTTTTTTACCCGCCGTGGTTGCTCAGTGGCTATGGTGTTAGGCTGCTGAGCACAAGGTCGCGGGATCGAATCCCGGCCATGGCGGCCGCATTTCGATGGGGGCGAAATGCGAAAACACCCGTGTACTTAGATTTAGGTGCACGTTAAAGAACCCCAGGTGGTCGAAATTTCCGGAGTCCTCCACTACGGCGTGCCTCATAATCAGAAAGTGGTTTTGGCACGTAAAACCCCATAATTTAATTTTTAAATTTTGTTGACCTTTTTACGTGGGAGTGGCCTATTAGAAAAACTATAATGAACTCATCCCGTCCTTCTTTTTTTCACGGCTTTCTTTTTGTCTCCGTTCTTCTCTCCGTCTTTACTTCCCCTTTCCCTTTCCCAGTGCAGCGTAGCAAACCGGAGGCATTACCTCGGTTTAACCTCCCTGCCTTTCTCTCATTTGCATCTCTCTCTCTCTCTTTCTCTCTCTCTAAGTCCGTTCTGTCGCCGGACACCGAGAAAACTACGGAAGGTTAGTTATATATAGAGCTTTCGCTGTAATAAAAGCAAGCTAAACGATTTCTTACTGGCTTAAGCTGAAGGCACGCTTTACTCACAAGGTATGCGTACGTAAGCGATAACTACATATAACTGCTTTCAAATAGCGTCGAATATTCTTTTTTGAAATTCTAAACGATGCTGCTGTACATACATTGTAATTTGTGCCCGTACCTGTTCTCTTACACCTACGATGACATGGGGCTACGTATCAACTGAACCGCATGTCTTTACATTCACATCCAAGTGAGGGGACATGATATTTATTGCAGCTAAATGCTACTTGAATTATTTCCGGCTTCAGTGAACAGTCTTTTGTGAGCGGGCTTTACAAAACGGTAAGCGGTCAGATTTAAGAAAATGTTGTTCAGCCCCGCTTTAAGCAGGTACTGTACCGAATGCTGTCTACTTAAAGCGTAAATTAACGGGAATATTCACGGAAAAAAGCATCCACCAAGAAAAGTGCACTTGATAAAAGCATTCATCAAGTATAAAGTATAAATATTGATATGGAACAGCCGCCACAGTGTGGCTGCACTGAGGAGAAAGATGACGACGTGTGCCCGCTTCATATACCATCGCCATTTTGGCCTCCATTAGCTCCCCTGTAAATAAATTGTAAATAGCAGTGGGCGTCAGCTACAGTAAGATTAATTTGGTGGAGGTACAACATTGAGGCTCACCCAAGTAGTCCAGAAATGAGTACTTGAAAAGTGCTAGCAGAGCACTCGGCAATCCCTCTTTCTTAACCTAAACACATGATCCACAAATAATTTTGCTCTTTACGTTGGGCTGGAGCAAAGCTTTTCCATACACGCAACTTCTTGCAGCAGCTGCCTGTTGTAAGAGTAATCGGACCTTTTAGGATGGAGGGAAAGTATTCAGCCTTGTACTTTATTTACACAACACACGCATTTACACGTACAATGTTCAGATCATCGTATGATTACGTGTGTGTGCTACATTTCCCGAACACAGGAAAGCCTTCCTTATTTCCAATGGCAAAAAGAAAAAGAAAAGAGGAATTTTACTCGAACTCCTATTAAACGTCGCTAAATCACCTCTTATAGGGCACCAAACAATCGCCTCCGTCGTTAAACGTCGTCGGTCCAAGGGAAATTTCTTTTTCTACGAATGAGCAAACGTAAAAGCAAGTAAACGAAAGCGAGATGTGTGTAGTTGAAGGTGGGAAGAGGAGGCAGCTCGGGTCAGAGCACAGGGACGTCGTGCAACGTGCAACCGGGACGAGACACCGAAAAGAGAATAGGCGGCTCGGGTCGAGCGATATGACGCTGACAGCGGCGCGGCCTTGCCGAGAGCGAGCGGTAAATAAAACGCGAGAGAAAAACAGGCCAAGTGCGGCGAGCGTGGCCAGTGGCGCGCGAGTGGGGGGCAGCAGCATCTCCCGTCGACGTGCGCGCGCGCGCCGAGGCACTCCGCCGTCGTCACTTGAGGCAAGCAGCTCCCTCGCCCAAGCAGGCAGGCGAGAGTGGCCGCCGCTGCGCCCGTGGGGTCGCCGCGCCGCAACAAAATAGAATTAGCGCTCCGTGCTTCCAGTGCCTGAGCGAGCGCCACGCGAGGAATCGACGGGGGAACAGGAACGCGGCGGTGGCCGTGGCGCCCCGCGCGTTCAGGGGGCCTCTTCAACGCAGAATAACGGCGGATGCGCGAGAGCACCGCTGGTCGGAGAAATGAGGTAACAAAGGAGGCGCCACGCAAAGCGCGTCCAGCAAACGAGAGATTCAAACGGGAGGCACAGGGACTGCTCCCTTGCGTCTTTCCCTCGACTCTCCGCGAGTGTGCCCGAGCACGAGATGAGCAAAGTAGAGGAAGTATAGCCGCGAGGGCCCACGAGATAAACAAGTGCCTCAGGAAACAGCGCTTCCTTTACGCACTTCGTTCATGGTGCTTTCTCTTCCTTGTCTCACTCGAATGACGCGTTAAAAAATATACAATACGACGTTGATGGAAGTATGGCCATTGAAGGAAGAAAATACGTGCATTCTAGCGCGTACGCGTCAGAGAGACTGAGGAATTTCGGAGCTGCATAGGAGCTGCGTCGCGAGATGTCTTTAATGCTGTATTGTTGATGCATTAGGCTGCTTCCGCTACTTCTGCTTCAGGTGGTGTTTCTCTAGTATCCTTTCGCAAGTTTAACGGTCGATCTGTATTGGGCGAAATTGATGTTTCCACCACCTGAGCTTATAACTTGTTCAAAAAAAATAAAAAAAATATACGAACTGTTGAGCTGGTTAAACTGGGATTGAAGCATGAGAAACTTGTGAGGCTATGCGTGGTGAATGCCGCCTGCTGCAACACGCGAACTATAAGTGAGGCTGATAAGGATATCATATTTGTGCCCCGAGTACGGATGCAGTATGCATAATAATAGACCTAGTAGCAACTGAGGCAAAGGGGTGTGAAAACCAAAACAAAGCGAGCCTAAGAGCGAAGCGAGTACAGAAACTTTCTTGCAGCCAGGAGCATGCTCTGGAACAGGAATACTCAAGAAAGCACGACAAGGCAGCCAAATCGACAAAGTGTCTCAAGCATAAAATTAGGACGGTAGCAGACATCAGACTGAGAATAAAAGAAGCCGCAGGTATAGTCTAAAACGCCTTCCCTGTAAGAAAGTGAACGCATGTGCAGGAGATTTGTATGGTATTTTCGATCTGCACAAAATGCTAAAGATTGCTTAATCTTGGGAGGAGGAAGGCCAATAGAGGCGCCGAGTGGAAGCCTGGAATTTACGTGTTATGTCACATGTCCATCGTATCTTCCTGAAAGTTCCATATATAAAGGTTTGAGTGATCTGGCTGTCCCAGCCCTCCAAAGCAGTCTCCATTCTGAATGATCCACTCAGCTTCGTGCAATAAAAAAATCCAACAGCACCCATCTCACGATTACTGTCGACGGCATTGCAATTAGCATTCAAGCAATGTAGCGACACGCTCTGTTGCTTAAGACATATTTTTTTTAGAATCTGTAGCATTCATTCTGAGTCTTCCATCGCTTTGGCTGTATACGACATGCACTGTCCGGTATTTGCCTACTTTGTTATGACACACACACCTGCAAAAGTCGGCATTGAGCATGATGACATGACGACGACTGTATGAGCTAATAGGCTCATAGCCTAATAGCATCATAGGCTAATAGGAAGAAAAGGTACGTTAGCCAGCATGGAACCTAGGTCCCGTCAAATCTTAGACTGGTGCCTAAGAAACTCTAGCTTCAAGAGCTTAGGAGCTTGCATACCCTGAAAGGGGACCATTCAATCGAGACGTAACTTGGGTGTGGCACTTCGTGAATTCTGGCAGCGATTTTAGCTTTCAGTAACCGGCTATTGGTGTGCAAATGAAGCTAGGCAGTAACAGGGAAAAAGAGCCGACGAGGTGAGAACACGCATGGCTATACTCCATAGCGTGGACTATGGCAACAAGCCGTGAAGCTTTTGCGTTAATTTATTATTCACGTCCTGCATCATTATGAACAAGTAAACGAAGCTATTGAATCTTAATTATCTGTGTCTTCTGCTTTATGGAAGGTAGGCACACAGATGCAGATATCTGTAAATGCTGACGGCGCTTGCACCTACATAGAGTAGTTTTGTGTATGGCTTCGCTAAGTCAAAACATATTACATATAGGGTTTTCTAGCTAACGTTAGGCAATCTGTTGTTTGTTTATTTTTCTCTAATTAATCAAATAATCAGTACATAGAAATGATGCTGGTCGCAGAAGAGGGCAGATGACATTGAAGCGTACAGATGAACGTACACCAAATAACCGTATATTGTACCAGTTTTTTTAAAGCTTGGCTACCATTATCTGGTGCAACCAGTTTACACCCGCACCAAACGAAAGCTTATAATAGTAGTGGCAAATGAATCGGAGCCTAAGGCTTGATCGCAAAGACACTTCGAGTCGTTCAGGATCATTGCACGTTAAGGGGAATCCGCTTAAAGTTTACATCGGCATGAACAACTGAGAACGAGTGCGTTTTAAAGAAATAAGCTCAACTAGCCGCAGCACTTTCAGCACGCCTAGCACCATCGTTTTTGGAAGCGGCAGCCGGAGTTTTGATAACAGCGGGAAACAGAGGATGCGCTGCTCAGGAGTCATTAACATTCCCGAAAAGTGCTCCCATCGAAAAACAAGAACCGAGATCAACACGCTGTTACTGCCTCCTCTTGTTTCCAAAATAAGAAAATGCGTAGGCCTGTGAGTCGTTCGGCAACCAGTTTCTCCCACAGAGCGGAAAAGAAACGTAACGCCGTGAACAAAACAGACCTACCGAATGCAGTGAGACGCGCCGAGGGAAATAAGATAGCGTGTTCGAAAAAAAAAGACGCCTTTATTCGATCCACAGCGCGACTCTATAGATGCTTTTGCTGAGACATTTACAAACCGATCGGCATTTCCCCAAACGGAAAGCCGCCGCCTAAGATAGGGAGCGGCATCCAGACTTCCACCACTTAGTCAACGCGTACCGCTTTTCAATGACTCGGCGCGCTGCCGAGGCAACGGAGTCCAATCCGCCCACGGCGATGCTGACTCAGTTCTGCGCAATGGGGGACAATCTCGAAGTCGCTTCGGCAAACGGAGGAAGCTGCGCTGCTGAAGGACTCGTCCAGGCCGTCCCCAACAAGAGCAAAACGGCAACGAAGGGAAGTTAAGAGGCATCGAATTGCAGCATGCGCTTCTTCAAGCCGCGGAGGGTTCGGTCGCGCAGTTCCGGTGAGACGACGATGCGACAGCTTCGCCGTGATCTTTAGTAAGCGTTCTATCTCCCGCAACGCCTGCGCGCCGCTTGAGTTGTCGGATGGGACATTTCCGCGCCGGAGTGCTCTTTACGGCTGCGACTGCAGCGGTGCACAGTGTGAGTGGAGGAGGAGCAGCAGCAATAGCAATGCAAGCTCCTTGTCAGCTGCCACTTGTCTGCTTTCAATTCCTTCTATTTATCTTTTCTTTATAAGCTGCGGACTGGCAGGTCTCAAGATGCCGAAATATCCTGCGTAGTTCTCAGAGAAATGCAGTATATTGAGCCCAACGTTTCTTTTTCAGTTGACAGTGTTTGTGAAGCAGATTGCGCTCATCTCAGCACGCATCTTTGCTTGTTCTTTCCTCTTGAAATACCTCAAGTCGACAGGTCTTGGGAACCGTGTGTAGACTCGGTGCGAACCTTCCACTGTGCGCAAAAATGGGCTCTCCCTTCCTCCCTTTCCCAATTCTCTCTCTTCATCCCCATACCCTCTTTCCCCAGTGCAGGGTAGCAAACCGGACGGGCGTCTGGTTAACCTCCCTGCCTTTCCTCTGTTCTCTCTCTCTCTTCCTGACTGCGAGTTCTGATCGTACATTTCCAGCGCTTCCAGCGTCAGTAGCTGAATGGAAAGAAGATGCCAGGCCGCCACTCGACTGGTGCTCTTTTTGCTGCTATGCACCCTTCTATAATTATAAAAGGAACGTAAACAAAACAAATGAATAGGACAGAAAAGGAGCAGGTAATACAGTTTTCGTGAGCGACGAGCAATTTAGCGACAACAGATCCCCAACCGACACCTCGCAGGTATCGCAACACACAAAGCACGCTCTTTCTAACGCATCGCCATTAGCAGCGCGTCTGCTAATGATGTCGGAAGCGTCAGGTTGCTGAAACAGATACTTATTTGCTTTGGTCTTTACTCCATCTGCAGCCCCTCGTCTCTCCTCTTTCCCAAGGCAACAAGCAGCTCGGCAATCAGCACCTGTTTTATTACTGCTCGGTTGCATGTGGCATATTCCGGAAAGATACTAAGGGTCGCCAAAGGTAGTACAGCAAATGGTGTGTGTAATTCAGCGATGCACACTCAGCACACGCGCAAGCACTTTGCTTGAAAAACGTTTCGTACGTACAACATTGCCGGCAGTTAATATATTTTTCCCCACTCGGCCTCTTGATGCACCGTATACGAGTTTCCAGTGCTCATTTCGAGACGATTCGTTTAAATCATAGCCGCGTTTGACGCGCTTTTATACAATGGTGGGGTGCTAAACGAACGAACATGTCGGATTTTACTTACGTAGCTTGGTATGCACTGAATCCGCGCTGGCCTCAAATTCCCTGATGCATTTCGGATTATGAGCTCAAAACCCGTTTTCTATCCTACTATGCGTTCGTGTACGTACTTTGGCACTCAGGTTAGACTTCAGGTTATCGCGTATCTTTATGAGTACTGCGAGTGTTCCCTTCTAAAATGATATACTCTTCGCAGTCTCTTCCTAGTAATCGGAATGACAAATCTCGCCCCAACGAAAGCCCGATATCAACGAAGCCGGAGTACCTAGTGTTGGTGCATTAAACAAACTGGGCGTTTTCCCTTTTCGTAATTTTTCTAAGCGCACAGACGGCCTGCGCGAGAATTTCCGCCGCTGGCGAGGAAACCTGAAGATGCCGTTTCGCGACCATCTGGCGATCGAAGGCGCTCGCGCTCCTCAAGATTCTTCTTTGGAGAAAGCTACTCAAGCCCGAAGGAGTGAGGGTTGTCTCTTCTGCCGGCGGGGTGATAAGAAGAAGCGCCGATTAGGAAGACGCTCCCTCCTTCCTGCGCGACGAAATCTGGGTCGATATTTCTTCAGGGTAGCGCAGCATGCGCGCTTGGGGCGTGCAAGGGAGCCTATTTTCGAGAGGCAAAGCGCCACCCCCCCTTCTCCTCCCCCCGCTAATCCGTCCCTCGAGGCGACAGCAAGGGGGCGACGACGACACTCGGTGTGTCCATTCGTGCCGCGGCGCCGGCCCTCGATTTCCGAACTGCCACTTAGCGCCAGCTGCGAGCCATACGAGCTCGCCTCACCACTCTCTCCGCCTCTTCTTCGCCAACTCTTATCGGCCCACGAGGCGTCGCGAGAGCGCGATCGGACGCGCCGCGCGCTATCGATCCCATAAAAGAGAAACATTTGCTTCCGCTAGTTGGTGCGTCCTTATTTGCATGTGGCCGAGTTTCCCGAACGATGTGTTCTAAAAATCTTCGCCGCTTTTCCTTCTCCTCGAGAATCGAAACTTTTTTGCGTTCTTACTGGGATCTGACAAACGTTTCTCGGATCGATGATAGTCGAGCGGATAAATGGTGCCTTCGGTCGGGCTCTTTCCGACCGAATGCTGGAATATTTTGAATACGGAGCAGATTTTACTTCAGTTTTTGTTTACAAATCCTTATCTGGAAAGAGCACTCCTTTGCATAGTGCTCTGCCGCTGAGATTCATCCTATTTCTGAACTTGCGACACTACAGCACTGCGTTGCAGCCAGCAGTGTTTGTAAGTGCACCGTCTGCACGAATGGCTACCGTAGAAGCATGCTACATACTACAACATAAATGCTTTTCTGTAGCTAGAGCTCTAGAGAGACAGGGCCGTACAAAGATGCACTTTAGACGATATAATAAATCACCAAGATGTTCCATGAACACTACAGAAGTACATCGTTTTCCAACTACCCTTACACTGTGTGGGCTTCCTTCGAGCCGAGGATACGCGAGCTGTGTCACAGATGCACATCGCGTCTCTTTACCCATGCTGTCTTCCGATATAGCTCAAGAGATTTGTAGCTGAGCGTGGATAGTAAGGTGTTCAGAGGTCAGGCACATGGAACTATAAATGGCGGCTTTCTTTATCACCACGTGTATTTTTTTTTTCTGATCCCTCCTTCTATTAGAAGGGAACTCTTAATATAGCGTGGTCCATAACGAGATAATCCGCTCCACGTCAAGGTTCTACCCAAACAGAATCACATATGGATGAGCTGGCCGGCTGTGTAACCTTTATTGTAAACCTCGTTCTACAGCTATAAGAAAGACAACCAGGTAGTCTGTCAAGGCACTTGACCTTTCTTTTATTTTTGCTTACACTTACTCCCACTTCACTCTCATTCTCTGCACGATATTCCTAGTAGTCTAAGCTATTCGCGGAAGCTTGATCCTCGGAATGAAAATCGGCTGTACAAATGCAGGCACGATTGGAAAGCAAACCAATTCCATCCACTTGCACGTATGCTTTTGTTTTATTCTGTGTGCCAGAAACTTTTATTTCCTATTATTCACGTCATACTTTCTTCGGTGCTCACGTGCCTCTGAGGAATTCATGCAAATAGTTGTTCATAGCGAGTGAACGTGCGGAGGGTCGATGCTCGGCCCTTTGCAGCGCAGGCACCGCAAAGGTAAGCAAAAATGAGGCTGCGTTGACTAAGGTCTCCATGTTCGTACAGCTCTCCTCTCAACGGCAGTCAAGGATAGAACAAAATTTATTTCGGACCAACTCCCTGGCAGCGAAAATGCTGCTACAAAAGTTTGTCGCGTAAACTACAAGGCTGTACCTTCAACAGACGGTCATTCTTTGTTTATGGCACGTTCATTTATTCTACTATAGAAATCGGGCGACCATGGCCGCATTTATTCAAGTAACGTTGGTGGCGACAGTGCCCTGCGACGGTGCCCCTTGATGATGTCCCCCAGCGCGAAACGCGGTAAAGCTTTTAGAAAAACGGCGCACAAAGTAAAGAAAAAAGAAAACAAATATGGCAGTACACGGCGAAAAAATGAATTATTAAAGTGAGAAACTCAGTAGAGAGTATATCACGGAAGACTAAGTGCGAGAATATGTACAGCTGTTTAAACTGTATAATATATGTCGGGTCTTTCGTTTTCGGATATTATGTGCTTTGAAATTCGGGTGGTATTTCAAAAGTCGGGTCGGGATTTTCGTTGCCTGGCGGTAAAATCGGGCAGGAATCTGGGTTTTTGTTGTCCGGTAGTCCAAAGTTCGAGATTTTCCACTAACTTTTACAAATGATTAACAGAAGCAATGGAACCCTTTTGGGCACAGACGTTCTATATTTAAACAAACAGAATCACTCACAGCCACATGTAATGTCAAAGAAAACTGCAAGCAAATAGTGTCACAAGTTCACCTTTACTCATTATTACGACGTTTAAAAGAAACCACCACAACAAAAATCACCAAACGGAGACGGGCTTGGCGATGCCTTCTGCACTTTGTTTCCTGTACGTATGTAACAAAGGAAAGAAAGTAAAAAAAAAGTATTGCACGTGGGCATGCATCGCAGGAGATGTGATCCATTTCCGCATCTTGCAAGCCCTTGTTGACATACATTATCATATGCATTGCGACTCTTTCTATTTCCATCCTAAGGGGAGTGGGGTAGGAGACCGGTCGGGATTTCCATCCTTCCCTGTTGTTGCCCTGTTTTACTGGCTTTCAATATATGCTGGTGCAACAAATCTATTAAAATTACCCGTCCTTGAACATAACGTAGTTGGGTAAACATCCTGCCGAAGTCTCAGCTACTGTTCTGAAGGGTGAGCAATGTCAGCTCTTCGTTATTTCCCGTCCTGCCCCATTGCCATCGTTTATACATATGCGACATGGGGAAAGTGCAATGCAACGTGATATTGTCATATTCATGAAAACGGGGCTGCTAAATTAGCAACAACCTTTCTTTCGCTCAACGTCGGTGTAGTCGCTGAATATATAGGGTGTTTCAGCGAACACTTTCAAAAATCTTTAAAGGTTGCCTGTGGCAGATATCACAATTCTACTTTATAAGCTGGTCTACTCGAAGTGGCAGACAATACTTGCACAAAAAATTGAGAAGCAAAATCGACTAAATGATAAACATTCACTAATTAAGTTTATAACTAATTTCATTATGGCCCATATCTAAATTTACAAATTCTAGCCGGGAAGTTCGCAAGGCGGATCCACTTGGAACGAATTTTCCATATGACACTAGTTTCGACATAGAAATTGACGAACTTTGCGGAGAAATGCATTTGCCTTCCAGTTACTTGTGCTACAGTGCATGAAACGACGTTTTGTTAACAAATTAACTGGAACGCCAATGCATTTCTCCGCAACGTTAGGGAATTTATATATCGAAACTGGTGTCATATTAAAAATTCGTTCCAAGTGGATCTGCCTTGCGAAGTCTACTGCTAGAATTTGTAACTTGCAATATGGGTAGCAAGATATTTAACTAAAAAGTTAATTAGTGAATTCTTGGTAATTAGTCGATTTTGCGTTTCAATTTTTTGTGCACGTAGTGTCCGCCGCTTCGAGTAGACCGGCTCATAAACTAGAATTGAGCTATTTGCCACAGGCAACCTATAAGCAATTTTGAAAGTGTTCGCTGAAATACCTGGAATATGGGCATAAAATCCGCTTATCACTTGAGTGTTAAGGAATACGAAGCATAGATCACATTTAAAAAATAATGCTGTTATTATTCCGATATATCTTGACCACTTGTTCACAAAAGGTGAGCAGTCTTGTGACGCTAGCATTTAATATGATTTAATATCATTAAATGCCACCCCCCTTATGTAATGCCCCATCTTAAGGGACCTCTCAAGGGACAATAGATTATGATGATGATGATAATTTAAGAAACGACGAAATTAGGGTAGAGACTGCTTTTAACTCGATTTTCATAAATTTCGTTCGGGGTGCAGAAATCGGGCATGACCCTCATTCGACGGCGTGCGGTGATTCGAGCGAACCCGGAGCCAATCCACCCAAGCGGCCGCGCTGTTCGTTGGCGCAAACAGCAGCGCCACTCGCCGTTGACATGCTTCGCATTGCAACGATCCGTATAGCTAAACTTTATTACTGCGCGTTATCAGCCGATAACGGGGGTAAGCAGTGTTATACACTACTGTACTTCGCATCAATGTGTTTAGGTAAATTCCCGTGACAATAAATGCGCTTAACGGTGCCGGAGAAAGCAGGTAAATCTGCACGAAAGTTGAGCTTGAAACAAATAAAGTTGTGCCAAGCACTTACACGCTTAAACGGCCTGGTGTCAGGTTTTAGCAAACCAGGCTCTCATAACACAGAGTGCTATTCCACGTATGCATTATATTTACTCTCAGAACTCTGGCCTGGCTTAGTGGGCAGCACGTATAGCTGTCCCATTCCATGGTTGCGACACAAGTGTCGAAGTTCGCCCGCTCGGCGAGCGGCAACCCGCGTCAGCGTGTTCCCTTCTCTGAGAGGGCATTCACGCACGCTATACCTCGCACTTCACAGACGTGTCATATATATTTTATTTATTCCTCCCGAATGTTCGCCGCATGCGATCCTCTTCCTCATTTGCATGCATGATAAACACACCCTCCAGTGCCCGGAGCACAGTGGCGTGAGCAAACAGTGCAGGCGCCGTCGATTCGGAGCCTTCGGTTGCAGTGAGGTCGCGGGAGCTCGCATTAGCCACCGTACAGAAAACAGAGCTGTTCGGCACGTTTCCGGAAGTCCATTAGCAATGGAATTACGCGCGCGACGCGCTCATCGAAGCGCTCGAGGCGCGGGGCACGCAAAACGTGCGAATGTTTGTCCGAAAGTGTCGCTACAGTTCATTCGCCAGTGACGCGAGACGTTTTGCCGAGCACCGAACGGCTAAACGTCAAAGTTGACGTCTGCTGCTCGTTTTGTTGTTGGTTTCGTGGTGGGAGGTGATAGGCTGAAACCGAGGGCGCCTGGGTAGTGTCCACTTTCTTGTGCTCTCGATGTGTTTATACGTAAATAAGACACAGCGGCGACACGAAAAATTGATTAATTTATGGGTTTTACCATCCAAACAACACACTGCGGCTATGACGGACGCCCTACTGGAAATGATCGTGAACTACTAGAAATTTTGACCCCCTAGGGTTCTTACGCGTGCACCTAAATCCAAGTGCATACATGCGCGTTTTTTGCGTTTAATTTACGTTTAGATTAAATCATTACGTCGTGCTCGGCCGCAGGACGTCACGGCCACTTTGCAACCCAGGTGGGTTGCGACATTAAAGCGAAACGCCTGGTGCTTCCTGTTGGGCTCTATAACACACGATGGCATCAGGCAAGATTGCTGGGTGCTCACGTACATGTGCGTTATCGACAACAGCACTAATTTGATTTCTCGTCCAATCATTCGACGCTTGAAATTGAAGATCATGCTTCAAGTTAGCCAGAAATGCGAACATGCAGAAACACCGCTTATAATTTACCAAACTATAAATCTACAACAAGAGTGTTTACCCAGCTTTACGGCCGGTATGTATTAAAGAAAACGTTCAGCTCTTTAGGGGAGACGACAACGAAGTGTCCTGTGTGGAACGCTGCCTGTTTGTCTCTGAGATTTTGA
This sequence comes from Dermacentor andersoni, assembly GCF_023375885.2. Lineage (NCBI taxonomy): Eukaryota > Metazoa > Arthropoda > Arachnida > Ixodida > Ixodidae > Dermacentor > Dermacentor andersoni. The sequence continues at coordinate 32,832,732 of NC_092814.1, read as the reverse complement.
AGCTACTTTGTGGGAGACGCCGTTCCCTTAACTACGGCGATGGACGTGGAGTCGCCTGGAGAAATCCTGGTCCTTCTACATCAACAGCGGCCGCACCGAGAAAGCGGTCTACTCGCCCGAGTGACACCGACAGCGAGGACACTGTGATCTACTCAGTGACCAGTGATGAAACCTCGGATGACAGCGACTTCGTGCCCGTAGCGAAGCACAAAGCAAAGGGAAGACTCGTCAGGACATCTCCTTCCACAAGTAAGGCAACTGTGATCCCGACGCGAAAGCCATCAGACCTCACAATTTTATTTGCGCCTGTGGCTGCTAGCGACAATCTAAACCGGATCAACCGCCAAGCCACATCTGTATCGCTCGAGGCACTTGTTCCGGGTCAGATCAAAGATGTAAGGATCAACGCCCGTAAGAACATCCTCTCTACAGATGCCACCAACCACAGCGCTCTAGACATTCAAAACAACATTAAGGTGGTGGATAGCATCAACCTACGCTGCTATAAACAAGACGATCATGACTCTACGGCCGGCGTTGTGCATGACGTAGACAATTCCATAGGCGATGCTGACCTGCATATACTCATCAAGCCGGCGACGGAGGGAATTGCCATATTGCAAGCTTGTCGCCTGGGAAACTCGCAATGTGTCAAGTTAACTTTCAAAGGAGACAGCCTACCGTCACACGTCAAGCTCGCTCACTTCCGACATATTGTACGGCCTTTTGTGCCAAAGCCGCTTCAGTACAGGAAGTGTCAAAGCATAGGGCACGTTAGTGCGGTTTGCACAAGTGCTGCCGTGTGCTCACGGTGCTCTGGGTCGCACAGCTCCGACGCTTGTCGTGCAGAAAACCAAAAGTGCGCCAATTGTCAGGGCTCTCACGATGCAACTTAAAAGAATTGCCCACATGTGAAAAATGAGGCGAAAGTCTTGAGGCAAATTGTCAGGGATTGTTCCTCGCACAGGCAGGCTGCCGCTAAGGTGCGACGTCGACGTTCACGTCGCCGAAGATCTAGGAAACCCACTGCTATTGCTAAGGATGTACCGCGTCCACTGATAGTCCACAAACTTCCGCATACAACTAGCAATAGCAACAATGAGGTTCCTCAGCAGAAAGTCTCCAATATCATTGCCTCATGCGAGGAGTGGCCGCCATTGCCACGGCTAGATCCACCAGCGGAGCGACAAGATGTAGCACGCTCGCCGAATCATGCTTCACCTTCTAGCAGCAACCTAGACGACGACAAACAAGCTGTAACCATGATAAGGGCCCTTATGAACACGCTACGAGTACTACTGATCGCCATACACACTCCGGCGACTCGAGGCGCACTTCAAATACTGGATGCCCTGAATCCGGTACTGTCCGGTCTTGAGAAGCACCATGGCTGCTCCTCTACATTCGTTCCTTAAAGAGGTCAAGGAAGCGTCTATCTTCCAATGGCATTTCAGAGGCCTTAAATCCCGCATTTCGGACTTTCGTCCGTTTGTTTTTAAGAACAAATTTCCAATAATCGTCATTTGTGAACCAAACGTTGAGAGCGCCATCCGCCTATCAGGATATGAAGCTTTCATGTCTACCACCTGTAGCGACCGCAGCAAAGTCATCGTTTATATCAGATGCGATTTCACGTATGTTTTACACCCAGTGTCACCTGATGACGACAATCAGTACGTATGTTTGACTATAAAATGCAAGAACGTCGCACTCATGCTCGTAGGTGCCTACATTTCACCTTCGAGTCGATTTGACAACGCAAGACTAGGTGCAATTTTATCAGCGACACCTGGACCATGGGTTATTACCGGGGACTTCAAAGCGCATCATCCGCTATGGGGAAGCTTAAAGATGGACTGTCGAGGAAGACGTGTACTATCCTTCGCGTCGGACCATGAGCTCTGCTGCCTAAATGATGGCAGTCCCACTTTTCTGCGGGGATTGACATAAAGCAGCTGCCTGGACTTAACTTTTGTTTCAAGATGCCTCAGTGCCAGTGTGAAATGGTTCACGGGCAACGAAACGCATGGTAGTGACCACGTTCAAACATATGTTAAAATCGACGGCATACGCAAGTCACACTCTACTACAGTTCTTCATCACATCGACTGACCTAAATACACGTTGCTCATGGAGAATTGCCAAGAGATCCAGGACGGTCTACCTGGCAGCATCGAGAAGCTAATTAACGCCGCTGCTCAAGAAGCCACAAGATCTTTAGGCCTATTCCTATATTTTCTGAATTCGAAGCTGAATTGGAGCGGCTTCGTGCAATCCGCCATCGCGCGGAACGAAGGTACAGGCGCACAAAGTCCATCTACGACATAAGAGAGGCGAGACGCATACAGAAGAAGATCCAGCGTCGGATCAACTCCCTCCAGTCGCTAAGATGGAAGACCTTCTGCGATTCCCTTGATCCGCGTAAACCCCTGTCACATATTTGGAGAACAGTGCGTGGTCTTCGAACATCACCGCAACAACGCCACCCCTTCAAATGCCTGGCTCTCTACCAAGGTCGCAAAGAGATCGACGTAGCGGAGGACTTCTCTTTCAAGGTTGCTGGTCTACCGCCATCGTTCGCTACACGTGATCCCCGTGATGTTCCAATCTGGCGGGATTCTCGTATGGACAATCTATTTTCCATCGAGGAGTTGCAGGCGTCGTTGGCAGCGTGCAAACGTTCCTCATCGCCAGGGCCTGACGGGGTGACATACGCAGCTCTTGGAAACCTCGGTCAAACAGCCTGGCATGCACTTCTAGACGTGTTCAATAATTCATGGCGTGAAGGAGTAGTTCCTGCTGCATGGAAGTCCAGCCGCCTTGTTCCTCTGCTCAAACCAGGTAAATCACCCCTAGACGTGGCGTCTTATCGTCCCATTGCTCTGGCCAGTTGTCTAAGAAAGGTGATGGAGAGGATGGTGCTTACGCGTCTAGAGTGGTGTCTAGAACACCACAAGTTATACCCTGATGCTATGGCAGGCTTTCGACGCAGACGCTCTACTGTAGACAACGTCATAGATCTTGTCTCGTCTGTTCAGCACGAAAAAAGTCTCAGGAAACTGTCAGCGGGATGTTCCTGGACGTTAAAGGCGCGTATGACAACGTAACCCATCAAGCCATCCTGGACGCCTTGGGCGATGTTGGCCTAGGCGGCCTTGTTTTTCGGTGTATATCCAGCTTCAGAGGATGGTGCGTCATCACAACACAACACCTACCGTGGCGTACCACAAGGCGGAGTCTTGAGCCCCACTCTATTTAAGCTCCTGCTCATCGACCTGGTTCATACCCTTCCGCAATCCATCCATGCGTCGATCTATGCAGACGATATATGCATTTGGTCATCAGCACCGACGCGTCCCCAGGTGCGCGCCAGACTTCAAAAAGCGGCCACATTAACATCAGGTTATCTTCGAGCGGGAGGTCTGGAGCTGTCCTCCGAGAAGTGCTCTATAGTCGCTTTCACGCGCAAAGCAATGAAACCGTACGTTATCAGAATTAATGGGCAGCCGATTGCCTACGAGATGACGCACCGGATTTCCTGGAATCCTCATATCTCCTTCCTAAAAATGAAATTAGTCATGACAACCCACGTGCTCAGATTTCTTGCGGGAAAGTCATGGGGTGCATCTGTGAGTGCGATGCTCCAACTCTATAACGCACTGTTCCTCGGTGTCCTGCGCTATAGCCTACCTGTACTAGGTGGGCCCGGTAAGACCAACCTCCGTGCCCTCCAGTCTGTACAAGCTCAAGCTCTGTGAATTTGCCTTGGTCTTCCTAAATGTGCATCCATGGCAGCAACAATAGCCATCGCGCATGACCACCCCATCAATACGTATCTTCAAGTCGACATTTTAAGGATGCCTATCAGGCACTTCGCCCGACTTCCATCGCATCATCTCGCCTCCCTTCCTGCCGCTCGACCTCGTTCAGCGTTTAGCAAGATTATTGCCGCCAAACATGGAACTTTACCGTCAAACTTCACGCCTGCAGCACGACTATCTCTACCGCTGTGGTGCCTCCATCCACTCCAGGCTCTTCTTGTTATTCCCGGTATCAAAAAGAAAACGGAGATGTCAACTTTCGCCCTCAAACAGACTGTGATTTCATTCCTACATGCCAAGCACAGAGGACGCATCCACGTTTACACGGACGGTTCTGTCTCCTCTAAAAGTTCAGCTGGAGCAGTGGTGATTCCCGCAGAGTGTGTCACCCTCAACTTCAAGAGATCTCACATTACATCATCGATGGCTGCAGAACTCGCAGCTATCCGTGCTGCTCTGGAGTTTATTGTTCGCAAATCTTCACATTCATGGTCCATCTTATGTGACTCAAAGGCAGCTCTCCAGTGTCTGATGTCCCTTTTCAACCACGGACCAAATGTGCAACTAGTCGCAGACATCCGACTACTCCACCATCACGCAATCAACAAGGGACACAACATCATCTACCAGTGGATACCGGGTCACTGCGGAATTTCGGGAAATGACAGTGCGGATGACGCTGTGCGGTCGGCCCATCATGGTGCCCAAATTATACCCATACCGCTGTCAAGAACAGATGCAGCAACAAGTCTTCGCTCCCTCGCCCGCGAGCTTGCGCAGAATCTGTGGAACACCAGTGAATTCACGAACGCACGTCTCCACAGATTGGATCCACGTCTGCAACTCCGTCTACCACCTGGGTTACCACGAGCGGAAGCCACACTTTTGTGCCGCCTGTGCCTCGGCGTGGCGTTCACGAACTCCTCTTCATTCCGCATTGGAATGGCCGACAGCCCTACTTGCAACACCTGCGGCTGCGAGGAGACGATTGAGCACCTCCTTTGTGACTGTCCCCGTTACAAAGTGCGAAGAAAAGTGCTCGTGAGCGCATTCGAAAAACTGGACAATCGCCCCTTTACAGAGGAAAAAGCTCTAGGACACTGGTCCAGACGGGCTTCGGCACTCAAGGCCTTAAGGGCTTTGCTGAAGTATTTAAGGACATGCGAATTGTGCGACTGCATTTGAATGCGGTAGCGCGTAGTTTCGCGTTACTGTGTGAATTTTCTGGTTTCCATTTTTTCCTCTTCTTCTTCTTTCTCCTTTTATTCCCTTTACCCCTTTCCCCAGCACAGGGTAGCCAGCGAGTACTTACACTTGCTAACCTCCCAGTCTTTCCTCCCTTTTGTCTCCTCCCCCTCCTCCTTCAGCTCATAATTTTTATTTTTGTCTATTGCGGTTTATTTACGAACCATGCGTTTTTCCCCACCGCCAGCATTCACACTTAGCACTTCTCTTCGACTGTTACAGTGAAGTAATGATAATACAAGACTATCCATTCATACTTGGAATAATCTCGATTTGGACGCATAAGCTTGTCTTTGCGTCTTTGTTCGAGGTGGCTGTGGAGCCTACCGATTCTGTTGCCTTGGTAACAGGCGCAAGCTGCGGCACGGCACAACATGCTCGACGTCTCAGACTCTGTCTGCAAAGACAGCACCATGGCGGCATTCCACAAGTCCAAGCACTCGTCCACAGGTCGTATCAAGTGGCGACGGCTCTCGCGATCGCGACGTGCGCCTTGTCTGACGCGCCAAAGTTGACTTGCTTTCGGTAATAATGCATTGCGCCTGGCGCTCAGTGCATAGCCCAGTGCGACCACCGAGAGTCCTCTTTGATTGCAGCAGTAAATAACAAAAAGCAAGCCCGCAAGATGGTCGCGCGCCACAACTTCGCACCAGAACTCCAGCCGCGCACCCCAGCAGTTGAGGACCGCGTGCACACAGACGCTGACATTTTTTCAGAGCCACAGCGCCGGCGCTCTTCGCACGGCGCTCCGATACGCCACCCTCGTCGCGTGCCTCCTCATCACGCCGAGTTGTACGCGGCGTCGAGTGAATAGTTTTGAGAACGATCACGCATTCTCAAGATTCTCTGGACAAACGGTTTCTCGTAACGCCTTTCCCAGATTTTCACCGTGGAACGTACTCGCCAGGCTCTTCCCAAGAATGTTGCGGAATCATGCGCACTGCATCGGGCTATTATTCGGAATGGGAAAACGGACGCCAGCGGATCTCCAAAGAGGCAAGTGCCGTACTACTTCGCGTTCATCCTCGAGGTTTCTCGCCTTCGTAAAAGTGTGCAGTGACGCGTGCTTCCACTTCGTCCGGCGCGTGGTTTCAACTTATCGCGGCAGGCTTAACGGCAATGCCGTTAAGACCTATACTGTGGGGACTAAATGGCTGCTGAGCACGAGGTCTCGGGTTCGATTCCAGGTTACGCCGGTCGCATTTCAAAGGTGGCACTTGGATTTAGGTACACATGAAAAAAGGGAACGATAGTTAAGGATCGCCAGTCAGCCTCTAGAGTCTGTGAAGGAGTATGTTTACCTAGGTCAATAACTCACAGGGGACCCTGATCATGAGAAGGAAATTTACAGAAGAATAAAAATATGTTGGAGCGCATACAGCAGACATTGTCAGATGCAGTTTGGAAGCTTACAATTATCATTAAAAAGGAACATGTACAATCAACGGATTCTACCGGTGCTGATATGGGGCAGAAACTTGGATACTGACAAAGAAGCTCGAAAACAGGTTAAAGACCGCGCAAGGAGCGATGGAACGAAGAATGTTAGGCGTAACGTTAAGAGACAGGAAAAGAGTGGTGTGGATTAGAGAGGAAACAGGGATAGCCGATGTTTTAATTGACATTAAGAGAAATAAATGGAGCTGGGCAGGTCATGTAATGAGTAGGGTTAGATAACCGGTGGACCATCAGGGTTACAGAATGGGTGCCGGGAGAAGGGAAGCGCAGTCGAGGACGGCAGAAGACTAGGCGGGGCGATGAAATTAAGAAATTAGCAGGCGCTAGTTGGAATCGGTTGGCGCAGGGCAGGGGTAATTGGAGATCTGAAGGAGAGACCCTCGTCCTGCAGTGGACATAAAATATGATGGTGATGATGATGATGATGATGAAAAACATCCTAGGAGAGCCAAAATTATTCCGCAGCCCTCGACTGCAGCGTTCCTCGTAACCCACTGTGAAGTTTTGGGAAGTCCAGTGCCGCAATTTATATTTAATGCCCATAAGATCGAGAAGCCTTACTCTAGCTGAGATACTCGATCGTACGGGTTTGATTTGTAACATCTAGCTGATTATAGGTGGATAACAATTTTTCCTTTTTCTTCAAACGTCCTCCACATAGCTTATTTAGGTGGAACTAATTTTCTATTGTCTGAGCAGAAAGTCATTAGAACATGAGTCACGTCAAACTATGTCAACTTTCGCAATAACCACGTTGCTACTCTCGCGAAGCCATGCACAGCTAACGTCTCGCTTTCACCAGTTCTTTTTACATTGTTTTTGTAGATGTGCAAGTACTATTGCAAAGACGTTGTTACGCGAACCAATATCTAGTGAATAATTTGTTTATTAGTATCCATACAAACGTTTTGGGCTTTCCTGAAAAAGTCGGTCGATTTCTTAGACTTTACTGAGAATTAAAAACCCACTTCGCCTCTATTTTTTTAACAATGACAATACGCTGTTTGGCATGCACCAGCCTTTAATGAACTATCCACGATATTTCCTTTTAAACGTTGACGTAAAAAAGCGAATCCCTTGAGTAGCCAATCACAAGAAGGTTACGAGCGTTGTGCATAATGAAACTGCTGGAAAGAACCAGTAAAGAAACCCACACAGGCCAGCTCGAAGCAGCAGCAGCCAGCATGGTACGCATACGAAGCAGTAATACAGAAGAGCGAGAAAAGGAGAAGGCCACTCATTAAGCAAGAGTCTGAGATGAAATCGCAGCGTGCAGTTGAGTTTTCTATTTAATTTTGCACCCACTGAAAAAAGAATGAGAGGAGAGCAAGTAGCACTTCTAGAAAGTCTTTAAAAAATTTAACGCTTCGTTATTCACTCAGCCTTCTTTTGCGTTTGCAGTGGCTGAGTTTACAAATCTTCATATCTTATTGCGTCCTACAATTTTATTTCAGCTAGAATAAGCTTGGCCTGAATGACGGAGCGACTCGCTGCGTGTGCTTCTTCTATAAATACGCTAATAAGTGGCAGATTGCTTAAAATCCTTTCTTGCAAGGCTTTTGTTTTTCTTTATGCTATCTATTCATGGTCAAGCAGGTATCGCTTTTTCCAAGACGACAATGATAAATTAGCCGGCTCAATTAAAAGAAGCACGTACATTTAGGTATAAGCAAAGAAGACAATAAAAATTGATTGTAAGAGTTGAGTTCTCGCCTTGTTGGTGCGACATCTTTTCTAGTGTTTAGCGAAGACACAATTCAGATATAACGCACAAAAGGCGAGGCACACTCCAGCGATACCATTCTTGGGAGTATAGCGCTCGTGGGTGTTTGCCTCTTGTCCGTCGCTTATGGATTGTTTCTGCGCTAAACACTAGATAAAAAAAAAAGGATTTTCGAACTTAAGTCCTGTGAGGAGCTGCGCATGCATTAGCCCAGATTGACGAATACGAATATTTACTCACGACTTGGTAATAATTGCACAACCCGTTATTTCCAGTAATATCACCATCGCTCAGTAGCCTATACCTCGGCATTCCCTCACCCATCACTCCCTCTGACCCATCACTCACCGGTATTATTAATGTCCCACCGCGAAGGTGACTCAGCTAAACTTTTCCTTTTTTCTTTTTTTGCAAAACCACAAGTGCCGTCACGCATGTTGCTTTGATATCCAAGGCCCGCTTCTACATGTAATTCTTCCCTTCAGTTCTTTGGGTGGCAGAAGAGAAAGTGGCAGCCCGGGGTGCGGTCGAAGGATGGCAACAAGTAAATCGTCAAGGCTGACCTGCTCTTTGCGTCCCTTGCTTCACGTTCGCTCTCGTCCCTCAGACCTCTCGACTGATTAGGGTTTCGACAAGCCCCTAGCTGAGTTCGCGAACTCGAGCTTTCCTTTCGCGTCTCAGTAGACATTCTGTAGACATCCTTTTGAGATTAGGCTCGCCACCCTCACCGGTGCTTTCGTGCTCGACCATGGAGTGCCCTCGAATGTCGCTTAGCCGCTTGACTCGTGTTATGAAAGCACAAAATGTGTTTGGCGAAGCGCCATGTACATGGCTCACGCTGAGAGCTCGCGCTGCTCTTATCGAGGAGTCTGATTCCATCTGCCTGTAGATGGGGAGACACTGAGTACGAGAGAGAGAGAGTGAACTTTAATGAGCACCAGCAGTTCAGTCGGCTGGGCCTAGGCCTCCCACGATGGGACGTCGAGGTCTTGCCTCTTCGCCGCTTTGTAGGCCTGCTGGGTCGCCCAGAGTTGGTCGTCGAGATGGGAGCTGCGCAGGGCGGCGTGCCATCTCGACGAGAGGGTCACGGGATTAAGGTCTGGTTATTGATGTTTGCACTCCCATAGCATGTGGTGGAGTGTTGCTGATTCAGTTTTACAGACCTTGCACATCTGGCTCGGGTAGATGTCGGGGTATATGGTGTGATATCGTGTGAGGGAGGTGTACGTATTCGTCTGTAACAGGCGAAGGGTGGTTGCCTGTGCTCTGTTTAACTTGCGGTGAGGGGTGGAGAAGGTTCTTCTTGCGAGGTAAAATGACTTCACAAGGTCGTTGTATCTTGTAAGGCGGTCGCGTCCTGCGGGTGCACCTGCACCGTCTCCGGCACGGTTGACTAGTCCTCGTGCTACGGAGTGTGTAACCTCGTTGAGGTTGGTGAGGTGCGGGTGGACAACGCCGGCGTGAGCTGGGATCCAGACGAGGGTGATTTGATTTTCAGACGAATGCGGGTCTTTATGTAAGATACGGAGTGATTGCTGAGAAATACGACCTTTGATGTAGTTGTTGATTGCTGCGCGAGAATCGCTCAGTATGGTGTGACAGGCTGGGTCAAGAGTGGCCAGGGCGATGGCGTCTTCCTCAGCCGTCTTGGCATTTTGGGTAACGATGCTGGCAGCATGTCGGAGCAAGCCGCCTGCTGTGGTAACCGCCGCAAAGCGCCGTCCATCTTGGTACTCAGCTGCGTCGACGAAGGTGACGCCCGCGGTGTTGGCATAAACTTTGATGAGGGAGGTAGCTCGTGCCTCCATATTTTAATGGCGACTTTTATACCGCCCCCTCCGCTGTTCAGTTGCACGCATACGCCTCAATATAAAGAATGTCGACTAATGAAGACGGAAACACAGACTCATTATGTCGCGTCATGGTATTATTTCCCGTCCAGACGTAGGCCGGCATTACTGTGCACGTACAGCGCTAGTGTGCCTGTGTGCCCGTGTGGTTAATAGGACAACGTGAATCTCAATGCCCCATCCGTCGCGTTCAACCTGCTGGCGCCGGGCTCTCGCGATCGTTTGCAATACCTACTTATAAGTGCAGCCCACTTTCTTTCTTTTGTCTCAATACTAATAAGGATACGCAGCAACGAAGCTGCTTACTCGAGATAAAGCAAGCTCTGCATACGCCTTCATGCGACATGCAGCTTCACGAAGCTTACTTTGGTTGGTTGTTAGAACGGCGGCGGCTGCAGTCGCAATAGGGAACGAGACGATTGCAATGGTGTCGGGGCAATGGCAAACATAATTTAAGAACGAATTCACCCTTGCGAATAAGGCTTCTGACGAGTTAAATAATGTAGGTACTATAGCAAAAGAAAAAAAATGATGAAAGATACAGGATGGCTTACGAAATGACGATAACACGCGCAAGAAAAAGCTCGCTAAGCAACTTTTTTAGAAACCCACGCAGTTTGAAGCTCTAGTTACGTCTCCGTCCGCCTCTGATATGGGGATATTTCAGGAAATTTGATACCTTTCGGCACGCGTACGCTCATTCTTTTCTTTGAGGACGACCCGATCGATAGACAATTGTGGGACATTTCGATCCGCACGCGCTTGTGTGCGACACAGAAATCTAAGCTATAGTGGCCATGTTCTGGCGTGCGCGCTATTCTGCCAGTTTTCATTTTAAGCATTTCAGCTCCCGTTCTGGGCGACCTTCGAGATAATTCGAGCCAAAATCCTAACCGTTATCCGGGCACTCAAGACGAGAATGGAACGGGAACATCTGGGCATCGTTGCGAGAACAAAACGAGATCATCCGGGTAACCAGTCAAAACATGAGAAAATGCGGTCTGTGGCCCCCAATCCTTTGTACAGGACAACATTACATACGCTAGTTACTGCCCAAACAAGTTACAAAAAAATATTGCTTCGGAGTTATTCGTAATATTGGTTCGCAATATCACTCCAGCTGTCAATTCTAGTACGCTGAAGTTTTATTAGTCGTTTGCAATAGCGACGCTTAAAAGGCAGATACAGGGCACTATACAGGTTGTCCCACATAACTTGAGCCAAACTTTTAAAAATTAAGGGCACTCCCGACGCCAGTTGAATCGAATCCATAATGTTGGCACTGGCCTAGAGTTATTCAGGCTAGTTTTTATTTTCCCCTTAATTAAAGGATTAGTTATGTGTAATTAAACTTTTTAAGTATTGGCTGCAGAACCCAAGCGTGATACGCAAAGTTCTAGACACCTTGAGAAACCTCTTAATAAATTGTTTCCAACACGGTGTATCTCCCGTGGTCCTTTTTTCAGCGTTTCAAAGAAAGCTCGCGAAATATGAAAAAAATATCACTGTTATGCTCCTCTCAAGCGTGCGATGGATGAACAAGGTCGGCTGCAGCGAGACTGGCCTGCGGCAGGGCGTTATGTCTGGTGTAGGTATCTGGACATGCGGTTTTTATCACATGACGGCGCAAATGCGTGCTGCTGGCCGAGCGGTGCCGAAGTGAGCAAGCATGGATAAAGCGTCTGAGGAGACGAAAGAGAAAAGACGAGAGCAGGATTTTGATTCTGCTCGAAAGAAGGAAAGGGCGAAGCGCGTGGGAACGATGGAAGGCGATGATGGCTGCTACAATTTTGCCTTTGTGCACAAATGACCTTATAGTAGTTTTCGAATTGAACGATGATGCTTCAACTTTAAACCTTCGGGCTCGAATAACAGCGGATAAATCACACGGGGACAAAACTAACTGATGGTAAAAACAGACCTGGGCTATATTCAAGGAAGATTACGCATGTATTTTTCAGACGATGACTCTTTTCACAGTGGCCCCGTCTGCTCTCCTTCTCACACTTACTGTCTCCCAGACGTTCTTTTTTGATCAGCCCAGCCAAGACGGGGCGCATACTAAAAGCCCTCATGAACCCTACCAAAACGAAAACAGAAAGCGGCAAAGCAATCCAGAAACTGTTCCACCAGCACGAAGGCTCTGACGAGGAACTACTGGAGGCAGTGCGTGTAAAATGCTACGGCAAGGACGATCCCAAAGGCTACGACGGGGAGTATCTGGGGACAGAGAACCCCGACATGGACAGACCTATTACAAGAGACGAAGTTTACGCGGCAATTAGAGCGACAACCAAAAACACAGCCGCGGGCGCCGACAAGACCAGAAACTCCCTAATACGCAACCTCAGCGACGAGGCGATAGATCAGCTCACAGCATACCTCAACAGACTGTGGGCAGAGGGCACGATACCGAAGGAATGGAAGCACGCTGTCTTGGTGATGATACCTAAACCCGGCAAAAAGCTTCAGATTGAAAACCTGAGGCCCATCTCCCTCACCTCGTGCGTCGGTAAACTCTACGAAAGAATAGTCACCAGAAGAATCCAACACCACCTGGAGGGCAAGGAGCGATACCCGCAAAGCATGTTTGGCTTCCGGGCGAACCTGTCAACACAGGACGTCCAGCTACAGATAAAAGAAGAAATCATTAACACGTCACCCAGAGCAGGCGAAAACGTTACCATGGCCCTAGGTATCAAAGGGGCCTTCGACAACGTTAGCCACGAAGCCATCATGGAAGGACTGAACAACGCCAACTGCGGCAAGCGACTCCACGACTACGTGAGGGCCTTTCTGACCAAACGCACGGCAACGGTGGGATTGGGGGATCTGCGAAGTGACGTCTTTACCACCCCACGCAAAGGCACGCCGCAGGGCTCCGTGATCTCAGCAATACTCTTCAACATCACAGTGATCGGACTGGCTCGAAGACTCAGCAAGATTGATGGCATCCAGCATGCAATATTTGCTGACGACATCACGGTCTGGGTCAATCGAGGCTCCCTAGGACAGAAGCAAGAAAAACTGCAGGAAGCGGCCAAGTGCGTGGAAGACTATGTCAGAGAAAGAGGCCTGGCGTGCTCCACCGAAAAATCAGAAATCCTAAGAGTGAGAAGAATCCCCACCAAGGAAGAACTAATAGTAAAACTAGAGGGACAAAACATACCTGAAAGGAGCATGATACGTATCCTAGGCATGCGGATTCAAGGAAGCAAGAAATGCAGCCACACAATCAGCTTACTAAAAAAATCGACAGAACAAGTAAGCCGAATGATAACGAGGGTATCTCAAAGAAGAAGCGGAATCAGAGAAGGACACACAATCAAGCTGGTCAGAAGCCTGGTGGTCAGCAGAGTCACGCACTTGCTCCTGCTCCTGTACCACAACATGACCAAGCACGAAAAAGAACAGTACGGAAACGCTAGTAAGGAAAGCGTATAAGACGGCGCTACATCTGCCAAGAAACACTCCCAACGATAAACTGTTACAGATAGGCTAAGCAACACCTTCGAAGAACTCGCAGAAGCGCAGCTCAATGCACAGATCGCCAGGCTCCAGCAGACTGCCACCGGCCGCAAGCTCCTAGAAGAATAGGGCATAACACAGACGGAATAGAGAATCGGGCAGCTAGCATCCCCGACAGCGTTCGCCAGACACTGGAGATTAGCCCCCTACCGAGAAACATGGACCCGAATCTCCACGCCGCCAGAAGGCAGGAACGAGCAGATTACGTGGAACGAAACCTAGCGGCACTAGAAAACACAGTGTACACAGACGCGGCCGTATACCCATGGGACCGCAACACTAGAACGTTTAGAGTCGCTGCAGCAGTGGTAAACCACACGGGAGAACCAATTAGCTGCGCGACCGTGAGAAACTGCACGGTAACGGAGGGGGAAGAAGTCGCCGCAGCTCTAGCGGCGGCTGAAGGTTACCGCAGGAACAAATCTCTGATAATTATAACAGACTCCAAAGAAACATGCAGGAACTACATACAAGGCAGAGTTGGTAAGGAAGCACTGAGAATCCTCCTCGAAACAGAGCCTCCTAACAAAAACATAAAACATAGGATCTTCTGGATACCGGCACACACCGGGATAGAGGGCAACTCAAGGGTGGACAGCCTAGTTCGCGAACTCACGCACCGAGCAGGGCAGTCGGAAACCCTAGAGGCCCCCTTAACGGTGGAGCCGGCGTCTGCAGAAATACTTAATCACTACAGAGGAAGGAGACTTAAATACCCCACACATCGCTCACACAACACGAGGCAGTCAGCTGGCGAAGACTGCAAGCAGGCACGTTCTTCAACCTGCACGCACTACACAAAATGTTCCCTACCCAGTACAGGGATACATGTCCGTGGTGCGGGGCAACCCCCACGTTATACCACATCACGTGGGAATGCAAGCGTAATTTCGCATTCCATAAAGTAAATAACCCAAGTGCGGAACAATGGGAGGGTCTGCTCACCAGCAGCGAGCTCGCAGCCCAACGGGCAATTGTGCAGCACGCCTGCGAGGCAGCAAGACACAGCGGTGCCCTGGAATAGGAGTGCCGACCTTGTGAAGCGGCCAGGACTCAAGACATGAAGACACCGGCCCACCGCCAATCTCTCTGAGATATAGAGCAGTAAAGTTTTTCCATTCCATTGCATTTTGATCGCGCACCCCGCACGTGCGCATCGCTTCGTGGTCGCAGTATCGAGTGGCCGCGTCTGGCTTCCCACTTGTGCACCCTGACCGGCACGTCAGTCCCTGAGAGAGTGCACCCGCAGGCTGTTCCAGTTTACCGGATGTAGATCATACCTTATGTACCTCGTCGGAATGAATCCCAGCGAACATCCAGTGCCCCTGAGGCGCCCGTATCCCTCCTTGTTCTGCACAGAAACGCTATTTGGCTGTGACCAACGTTGAGCAGCAGATATGGCTCACTCCAATGAGGAAAGAGCGGGTATGGTTTTGGTTCTAGGTGCGTCAAGTGGACATAGAAGGCGCGCAGTTGAGCTATTTCAACGCTGGCATCCAGGTACGCGTCGGAGCTCAATGACGATTGTGCGTGCATATGAAACGCTGAGACAGACTCGGACTTTTACAAAGAAAAGACATAAATCTTCAATCCTGGGTGAGGACGTGGAGACAGATATTCTGTCAAAATTTTCTTCAGACCCACATGCTAGTGTTCGTAGTGTAGGTGCTGGAGTGTCAAAGTCTTCAGTGTGGAGAGTATTTAAGAGGCAACTTCATCCGTACCACGTGCAGCTGCACCAGTCGTTAGAGCCCCGCGATTTCCAAAATCGAAAGGGCTTTGCAAACTGGATTATAATTAAGACGGAAGAGGACTCAGGCTTTGTGAACAGAATACTGTGGACCGATGAAGCTACCTTCTCACGTAATGCCCAAGTGAACATCCGCAACGCTCACTATTGGAGCGTCGAAAACCCTCCCTGGGTTTTAAAGGCCCAACACCAATATCAGTGGTGGGTTAATGTGTGGTGTGGAATTTACGGTGGCACTATCATTGGCCCCGTGTTTTTGATAACATGCTTACAGG
The DNA here is from genome assembly GCF_023375885.2 of Dermacentor andersoni. Taxonomy (NCBI): domain Eukaryota; kingdom Metazoa; phylum Arthropoda; class Arachnida; order Ixodida; family Ixodidae; genus Dermacentor; species Dermacentor andersoni. Next base: position 32,817,082 of record NC_092814.1, on the reverse strand, counting down.
CAAAAGATACGTCAACGACATTCTTGATGGGGTGCTTGAGGATTTTCTTTGCGAAGTTCCATTGGCTATAGGATCAAGGATATTTGGTATCAGCATGATGGTGCCCCCGCGTAAGGCAGCAGCAAAGCTTCCAAATGGCTGCACGATGTATTCCTGCAGCAGTGGATTGGACGGCGTGGGCCCATTGCTTGGCCGGCACGGTCGCCAGATTTATCTTCCGTCGATTTCTTTCTCTGCAGGGCTACGTCAAAGATCAAGTATGCCGGACAACAACCTCAGGGAACCTAAAAGAAAAAATAAGACAAGTCTGCAACTCCATCCCTGATAAAAAGAAGCCCAAAGTATCGCACAGCTCATAAGAATCCAGCAGACCAAAACGGGAAGGGAACTGCTAATAAGGCTATGCTGCGCGGAGTCAATCAAAGAAACCCAAAGAACGGAGGGGATTGCTGATGAATATCGGAAAACATACACTCTTAGCCCCCTACCCAAAAACATTGACCCAAACCTCCACACGGCGCGAAGGGACGCAAGGGCGAAATACGTCGAAAAGTACCTGGCCACATAAAACACAACAGTATACACAGATGCTGCAGTATACGCCAAGAAAAGAGGAAGAAACATAGTAAAGACAGCTGCGATAGTAATAAGCCCGGACTACATAGAGATCAGCAGCGCGTCAATGAAGGACTGCTCGGTAACGGAAGCTGAGGAAATAGCCGTACCTCTAGCGGCAGTGGAGGGCTACCGATCCGAAAGGTCCGTAACAATACTCACCGACTCGCAAGCTACGTGTCGGATAACATGAACGGCAGAATAGGACGCAGAGCGCTTCACATCCTCCGCCCCTGCAGGGCTAACAACAAAGTCCGGCATACACTTTTCTGGGTACCAGGACACGCTGGAATAGAAGGGAACCTAAGGGTGGACAAGGCAGCTCGAGAGCACACAAACCGAGCGGCCACAAGCACCGACCCTGAGGAATCCATACCAGTCGACTCAAGCTACTCTGACATTCTGAATTATTATAAGGGGGTCCGAATCAAATACCCACCACCCCACAACAGCCTAAATCAGCATAAAGCAACCTCTTGGAGGAGGCTGCAAAGAGGAACGTACCCAAATCTAAACACACTAAGCAAGATGTTTCCCACCCACTATAGAGACATTTACCCCTGGTGCGGCGCCAAGCCCACCTTATATCACATTACATGGGGAGGCGTTCATAATCAACAATTCCTTCAAATAAAAGACCCGAATGCGGAGCAGTGGGAGAGGGTGTTCTCCAGCAGCGACCCGAAAGTTCAGCATGGACTAGTAAGGCACGCTCACCGAGTAGCCACCCTCAGTGGTGCCCTGGAATAGGGGCGTCGGCCCTTCGCAGATGGGGAAGAAGACCTTGAAGACGGCCGACCACGTCTGCCACCGCTAATTTCTAACGAATTAGAGCAAATAAAGTTTTTGCTCCTCCTCCTCCTCCTACCATGGTAAGGAACGCCACGGAAAATGTGCCTACGAGATGCCAAATGTGCATTGTAGCAGATGGTGACCTCTTCGAACACTCCTTATAATCAAAGGGCGCTTTTAGGATTGAAGGTCACTGGAAAATCATTCCGGCCCTAACGCCGCCTCCCCACCCAACCACATTACACTCCGTCAGCAGGCTGCCAGCTCTTGCTCATTGCAAGCATAAAAAAATAAAGCTACGTTCTTTCGTCTCCTTAGACGCTTTATCGCTTCGGTGCTGCTCCGCCAGCACGCATTTGCGCCGTCATGCGATAAAAGCCGCATGCCCAGATACCTACACCAGACATAACGCCCTGTCGCAGGCCAGTCTCGCTGCAGCCGACCTTGTTCATCCATCGCACGCTTGAGGCGGCATAATAATAGTGCGCAATAACCCGGTCACGTGGTATTTTTTTCATATTTCACGGGCTTTCTTTGGAACGCGGAAGGAGGGACCACGTGAGATACATCGTGTTGGAAACTATTGAGAGATTTCTCAAGGTGCTCTACAACATTGCGTATCACACTTGGGGTCTGCAGCCAATACTTAAAAAGTTGATCAATTAAACATAACTAATCCGTTTGTTAAGGGACAAATAAGAAATAGGCCGAGTAACTCTAGGCCAGTGCCAACATTATCATTACCAACTCGCGCCCGGAGTGCCTTTCATTTTTAGAACTTTGGCTCAAGTTATGTAGGACAACCTGCATACTTGATTGTCATCTTTTGCCGCTGCGACAGGGTTGCCTGTGGTCTTTTCAACGCCAGCGCTCCGTGAGTTCCGAGGCGCATCCGGCTCGCCGCGCGTGGCTGTTTGGCCGAGACGAGACTTGTAATTAGGTTCTGTGTGTGTCAGGAAACTATTGCGTCCATATGGAGCAGTGCACAGTATGGCGTAGTGTGGTGTGCTGGGGTGTGCCGCTGCGCACATGCACTACACCCCCATTTTAAGATTATGGCTCGTGTCATCTCCAACCAACCTGCGTTGCCGGTAGCCATTTCATGCTTACATCTACCCTCCATTACGAGAGAGCCAGCATTTTTTCCTCCGTTGCAAAAACTTTGCATTAGAATTATATGCCTCCAGGGCGGCTCTCAATATGCGTAATGCCTCGCCTCCTCAACTTCATCCATCGGGGTCCTTCACGTACGAACGTCGAGGCCCCGCGTTTGAGCGAGCAGTCCGGCATGGACGGGCGTCACGCAGGCCCTTTAAGAAGGAGAAAAAGACGACCTCATCTTCTAAATGCGTGCCACGAAATCGGAGATGTCGTAGCTGTCGAACTATGAGTCAGAGAGACGTCAGGCACGACAGGAATTTCGAAAAATACTGGTCCCAATCGTTGGAACAAAATTTTTTGTCTTAGTCACTAAACGCAGCTTGACTTTCGCATACGCCGAAGTAAAATTGATAAAATGAACATAAGACTATTGACAATAATGCCATTTGGTTGAGTACGTTATGAATGTCCTTAATCAAAATGTTAATTAAATTTTCATAATCCATAGTGGGCTTGAGCTCACGCTAACCAAGGACGACGCAATAAATGTGTTTCGCATCGTACCACTGAGTGCATCACTGTGATGCATGCTAAGTACGAAATGGCACACGCACTCTTATTGTGCATAGCATTAAAGCCTTTAGGTTACAACAAAGGACCACTTCGAAGTTTTGTTTAAGATATTTTTTGTTCCTTTTCTATTCTCTCAAAGTTTTCAACTCTTCTGCTGAGATTTCCACGATCTAACCGCAAAAGCGACGTCATTTGGGTATTTGTGTACAGAGAAGGTCAACTGTGAGAGAGAACTACAACTCTAATCCATCGATCTGCGCCGCAAACAGGGCTTGCAAACTTGCGCATAGAGCGAGAACTGGCGCTCAGACGCGGCGGGAGCTCAAATGAAGCGGCCCACTTCAAATAAAAAAAAACAAGAAAAGGAGACAAAAAAAAAAAGAACCGGGGCACAAGAGCGCGGTTAACCGCCGGCCCCGACCCCAAAACCGGAGCTCGCGGTCGAACTTCGGCTCCGTAAGGCAAGCAGCCTTCGTCGCGACGGCGTGAGCTCTGATTGACGCAGTGCAGAGCTGAGAGAGAAACTGTAGTTGCGGGAGGTCTGTCATTCTTTTGCTGCTCATTGTCCCTTGTGTCCGTGTGCCTTTGCGACCTTTAAACTCACGCCCCATTCTCTTCCCACTACCCTCCTCGCTTTTGGTTCTTGCCGTGCTCTGTTTGAACGAATCGATAACATTTTGCTGAGCTCTTATATTCTGCAGTCACAGACAACACAGGGTCCGGCATTGCTTGATGGGTAGCCATGTCGTCTAAACGTAAAAATGAAGAAATACCGCCGGTGAAATGTATTTTATATCTTTGTTATCTCTTTCTACATTTGCACTTTATATTCGTTTTCGCGTGTTTCCGTTTGTGCTCCCGTAGATCACGAGCCTGTATTCCCAACTGCTAAACCACAAATATTGCAAGTGCGGCGGCAAAAGAGACGTCAATAGCTTTCCCGCGCGAAGTGTACAAACAACGTCTAACTGATCGCAGACGCATTCGGTGTAGCTTAAAGGAGGCATCGTATAAGCGCTTTCCAAGCAAAGAGCAAGGCCGCTTATAAAGTCGCCTATTTTACTCGCGGATCAGAACCACATCGTTCTCGCGGCACGTCTCGCAACTCTGAGGAATTGCCCTTCCAGCGAAAGTCTCCCAATTCACCCTCCACACACCCGACGTCTCAGCCTTCGGTGATGCATCAGTATCAGTTCCGTCTCGTTCGGAAAGACTTCTCTGATGCCTGAGGCTGGCAGACGCGACTGTAAGCTCTTTGGTGTACCTCCGTCCATATGCGACTCATCAATTCCCGCTAAGCACTGAAAGTGTTTCTTTTTTTCATTTTTTTTTTCAGACTACTTTTAAGTGCTGTTCAAATTCTCCCAAAATATATCGTGTATCTAGCCCCGTTCATGACCGCATGCGTACGGGAAGCTCCGATACCACGATGTTAGAGCCATTGAGAACTATTATGTTGTGCCACCTCTTGCGATCAGCAAAACCCGTATATCGCGGACAATTCAAGCATGTTTTCAGGCACGTAGGATCCTCTGGGCTGGAATTCCCCGACATAAGCTGGCCTGACAGCCCGCAGGGTTATCTGATTGAGCTAGCTTGGATGCTCGGTTGCCACAGTCACAAGTTAGAATCCTCGCGTTCTTCTTTCTTTTTTTCTCAAGGTCGGAAACTCGAATTCACTTCCTCCAGTACACTACATCTCCTGGCTTGGAGTGGCGCCCGACACCAGGAAAAATGCGGACAACAAGTGGGGCTATACTAATCCAGGTACGACAAAATTAGGAAGACCCACTAAGCTTCAACAAAGACACTCCCCCACCACAACAGCATTAGCCTCTTTGGTGCAGTATTCGGCCACTCCCTCCCAAATGACTCATTCGATTAACCAATGGCTCCCAATCCCCAGCAGCTGCGGAGCAACTGACCAAGGCGGTGGTGAGACCTGTAACGCAGCACAGGGTGCTAAGAATCTCTGGACCCGGACAGGCCGCCAATGGAAACTGACCCTAGCAGTGTTTAACACCCGAACTCTCTCGAGTGAAGCTAGCCCAGCAGGACTGTTTGAGGAACTATCAGGCATTGTTTGGGATCTCATCGGCCTTAGTGAGGTTAGAAGAACTGGTGAGGCTTGTACAGTGCTGACTAACGGCCATGTCCTCTGCTATAGAGGACTACCAGATAAGAAGCAGTTCGGAGTAGGATGTCTAATCCATAAGGACATAGCGGGCAAAATTGACGAATTCTACACCATTATTGAGCGGGTACAGTAGTCGTAATAAAGCTGAATAGGACAGTGAGAGACAAAAAGAAGGCAGGGATGTTAACCAGTCAAGAGTGCGGTTGGCTACCCTGCGCTGAGGGAAGGGTGTAGGGAAATAGAAAAAAGGCAGAGAAAGAGAGAGACGGGGGTAGAGAGACGCCCACGAACAGCACTGCAGATTCAAAGGCGCTCTTGCGTAGGTTTGTACTACCGTTAAGCTGAATAGGAGGTATAGAATAAAGGTAGTACAAACCTACGCTCCATCCTTCAGTCATGATGATGAAGAAATAGAACAGCTTATTAAGATGTTATATTAGCGACGCAAAAAGTTCCAACTCAGTATACTGTAGTCGTGGTCGATTTTAATGCAAAAGTGAGGAAAAAGCAGGCTGGTGAACAAGCAATTGGCAACTACAGTGTCGATTCTAGGAAGGCTAGAGGATAGATGCTGATAGAATTCGCGGAAAGGAATAAGCTGCGAATATTGAACACCTTCTTCAGGAAGCGTAGCAACAGAAAGTGGACCTGGAAAAGTCCTGATTGTGAAACAAGAAGTGAAATTGATTTCATACTTTCTGCCGATCCCAGCATAATGCAGGATGCAGAAGTGTTAGGTACGGTGAAGTGCAGTGATCATAGGTTAGTGAGAGCTAAGATTCGCTTCAGTTTGAAGAGAAAAAGAGTAAAATTGGTCAAGAAGAAACAGGCCATCCTAGACTCAGTAAGGGTAAAAGCAGACCAATTCAGGTTGGCATTTGCAAACAAATATGCAGCCTTCGAACAGAGAGATGAAGATGGCATAGAGGCCATGAATGAAACCGTAACTAGGCTGGCTTCAGAAGCAGCAATTGAAGTGGGAGGTAAGGCACCAAGGCAACCAGTAAGTAAGCTCTCCCATGTAACAAAGCACCTAATAAACAAACGACAAAACATGAAACTGTCCAACTCAAGAGATTAGATAGAATTCCCGGAACTGTCAAAACTAATCAACACGGAGAAAATAAGGGATATTCGAAATTATAACGTGAGAAAGACTTAGGAAGTAGTAGAAAATGGGCGCAGTCTGAAATCAGTAGGAAAACAACTTGGCATAGGACAAACCAAGATATATGCACTGAAAGATAAGCAGGGTAATATCATCAGGAGTCTCGAAGGTATAGTAAAAGAAGCGGAAGGATTCTATACTGACCTGTGCAATACCCAGAGGAGTCAGGATACCTCCATTAGAAACAGTAATGAACAGGATACACAAACTCCTCCTATAACTAGCGATGAGGTGAAAAGGCCTTTGCAACATATCAAACGAGGAAGAGCGGCAGGAGAAGATGGAATAACAGTCCACTTAATCAAAGATGGAGGAGACATAATGCTTGAAAAACTAGTGGCCCTTTATACGAACGGTCTATCGGCTTCAAGGTTCCGGAGAACTGGAGAATGCCAACATTATACTAAAACACAAAAAGGGAGACGTTAAAGAATTGAAAATTTATAAGCCCATAAGCTTACTTCCAGTATTATATAAAATATTCACCAAGATATTCTCCAATAGAATAAGGGCAACACTGGACTTAAGTCAACCAAGAGAACAGGTAGGTTTCAGGAAGGGATACTCTACAATATAACACATCCATGTCATCAATCAGGTAATCGAGAAATCCGCAGAGTACAATCAGCCTCTCTATATGGCTTTTATAGATTACGAAAAAGCATTTGATTCAGTAGAGATAGCAGCAGTCACAGAGGCATTACGTAATCAAGGAGTACAGGACGCTTACGTAAATATCTCGAAAGTATCTATAGAGCGATTCCACAGCTGCCTTAATTCTACACAAGAAAAGTAAGGAGATACTTATAAAGAAAGGGGTCAGACCAGGAGACACAATATCTCCAATGCTATTCACTGTGCTATTCACTGCGTGCTTGGAAGAAGTAGTGAAGCTATTAAACTGGAAAGGCTTAGGAGTAAGGATCAACGGCCAATATCTCAGCAACCTTAGAATTGCAGATGACATTCTCCTGTTCAGCAACGCTGGGGACGAGTTACAACAAGTGATGGAGGACATTAACAGAGAGCGTGTAAGAGTGGAGTTGAAGATTAATATGCAGAAGACAATGATAATGATGAATAGTCGGGCAAGGGCACAAGATTTCAGGATCGCCAGTCACCCGCTAGAGTCTGTGAAGGAGTACGTTTACCTAGGTCGAATGCTCACAGGGGACCCTGATCATGATAAGAAAATTTACAGAAGAATAAAAATGGGGGGAGCGCATTCCGCAGACATTGTCAGATCCTGACTGGAAGCTTACCATTATCATTAAAAAAAGGTCTACAATCAATGCATCCTGCCGGTGCTGACAGAGAAGCTCGAAAAGAAGTTAAGGACCGTGCAAGGAGCGATGGAACGAAGAATGTTAGGCGTAACGTTAAGAGACAGGAAGAGAGCGGTGTGGATCAGACAGCAAACGGGGATAGCCGATACTCTAATTGACCTTAAGAGAAATACATGGAGCGGGGCAGGTCATGTAATGCGTAGGTTAGGTAACAGATGGACCATTGTGGTAATAGAAGGGGTGCAAGAGAAGGGAAGCGCAGTCGAGGACGGCAGAAGGCTAGGTTGGGTGATGAAATTAAGAAATTCGCAGGCGCTAGTTGGAATCGGTTGGCGCAGGGCAGGGGCAATTGGATATCGCAGGGAGAGGCCTTTGTCCTGCAGTAAACATAAAATAGGCTGATGATGAATTGTGCTCTGAGTGCCTGACCCGGTTCTACTGGGTTGCTTACCAAAAGCCTGTCACACCCGCACGTGACTGAGCTGTACACATGAGAATTTCTCAGTCGCAGAGATGGACATTTGCCGAGCAAAATGATCTGACTCGAGGGAATCGAGCCGCATAGCTCCTCGATTATTCTTATTCGACTCTGACACCCTTGATGCCTTGACATAGCATACGAGGGTTGATTGTGCACTCTCTTTGCCTGATATCGCGTATTACGTGTCGCTTGCTCTTGAAAGGATGTTCTATATGTGTCTCCATCTCCGTCAGGGAGAGCAACTGACACTCCCAGGCCCAAGTTTCATTCATGTACGAAAATACCCAAAAAGTGGACGGTGGTACCACCGCCACAGCCTCAGCTCAATCGGTAGAGCATCGCAGGCATAATACAGAGGTATGCTTTCCCTTGATTCTTCAGTCTGTTGGTTTCAATTGAGCGGTGCATTGTCACGTGTAGTGAGCTTAGTGTAGGTGCCACTGGTCACGTTCCAATTCTGACCGACTCTGCAATCATCAATCGAAAGGAAATATAGATGGACCAGTATAAAAAGCAATCCAAAACGTGCCGCCGATTACTTATCGGAGCGAACTTTTCGCTTCGCCGAGAGTCTATGCATGTTTACATATTCTTCATCGACAGAAACCTTCTCGTGACTTTACGGTCATCGGCACAACGCTGCTAAACCAACACGTCGAGAGACAGAGCTGAACGGCTGACGCGTACTCGTTGCGGTAAAAATTGTTGTAGTAGAAATCATTGCAGGCTCATTTCTTAAAATTTATTAATAGGGTACAAGGTGTGCCTGTCTGTAATTGGGAGAAAAAAACAGTACACGGGGGCTCTCTGGGTTTTCTCGATGATGATCGCTGTAAGCCCATAAGCAAAAACAAACGAATACTAACCCAGCGAGCGGCGCCGTTTGCCTCGCGTATCGCAAGAATCTTCGTGGCATCAGCGAAAGTCGCAGAAGTGTAAAGAGCAAGCCTAGCGGTTTGCAGTCGCGCGGATGATACAGACGCCAGACATAATCCGGGGCTGCTCAGGAAACGCTTAGCTAACCATCGGGCGGATTGTGAAAATTACGCGTTCGTGCGGCTGGGTGCGTATGCAGATGAGGCGCCAAAGCCGGAACAAGAAAAGAAGAAAATTGCGAAATGAAATTCTACTTGCGTGTGCGCAAATAGGAAGGCAGTGCGTGTGCATATTTTTGGTGCTTTAGCAGCGACGGTACTGGCCGCAAATTATTGCTCGAAAAAATACATAAAAAATAAACAAAGGCAGAAAAAGCTGTCTTTGCTGTACTGTCGATCAAAGCAAAACGAAGCAAAGCAAACTGGTATCGTCCCAACGATACGTTTAAATACGGCGAAGATCACGCCAACATATACACGCCCTTCCACAAAAGCCTTTCACGAGCCTGCAGTGGATGGTAGAGTAATCTGCGCTCACAGTTATTACTCGAGCCAAAATATGATCCGAGCAGGCCCTTTCTATCGCTTTTCTTATATTTTCATTCAAATCGCGCCGACATATCTGCCTCCGACGCGCGGGAATCCAGGTGAAGCAAAATAATTACCGACGAAAAGCGAAAGACAAAGACGCTGCCGCGACAACGCGAAATGAAATGGCGGGGGAGGCTCCCGGACGGGCAGTGGCCGCCGAGTTTCGCTGAAAACAGCATCATTAAGATAAGGCCAGATTAATGGCGCTTTCGCGGCGTGCCTGGTCGTTCGTGATTTATCCGCGAATTCTTAGACGGCCGCGTGGCGGCGCGCTCCTTCCCCAATAGCGAGCATCTGTCATGCCGACTCGAACCGCGTGCACTTCAGCACCTGGGGCCGCCGGGGGACCCGTTCCGCTCGGCCGCTGAGCGAGCGAGGTTGCTCTTGCGCAAGACCAACGGGCGCTGATAGGGCGCGCAGTGGGCTGACGGTCATTCATAACGCGGCCGTGCGTTCGATTAGGGATATGCGCACGCGCGCGGTTACGAGCTCGCTTTGCGCCACGACGCTCGCGTTCTGCGCAAACAAAAGACAGGAACGGTGCGCGTGAAACCCAAGAAAAAAGAAACCGGAGCCTCGATCCACAGCTATTATGACGCGCCCTTCATTTTCCTCATATAAGCAATCGAAGAGGTTTTACAGCCGGACCGTACGTACGAGTTATGCCATCGCGTGGCATCGGATTAAGCTTTTTATGCCAACCGGAGTTCCCTACTGTCCACCGAGATAGCAGTACGAGACGAATGTTCACGCATTCCGTCAACATGGCCGTCGCGACCGTAGGCCTAAGCCCTGGATTTGAAATCTCAAGTACAAGATGCGCACAAAGTGCTTAGCTGTTTCGTCGTCTGCTCCCGTCTTGCTCCCGAAGACCGATATCGACGTTGCCGTCTGAGAAGGCGATATGACAAGAGGGGCCGAACCGAAGCTTAAGTTTTAAGAGTACCACTTTTCGTGAGTCGAGCACCGTATATAATTTGTTGCAGGATATTAGAAATTACCTCGTGTTAGCACTGACTGCGTAAATAAAAACAAATGCGGCAGAGCGCGCGTACTTTATCTGATTTAATTTTCATTTCTTTCGTAGATGCCGACAAACCGTACGTAGTTGCCTAGGGGACCGGCGGAAAGTCTGAGAAAGCCTGTCGTAGCACTTCCCCCTCCCCACCCTCACCCCTACTTGCTTTCCCCGCTTACACACAGCTTAACATGGACTAAAGGAAAATAAAGTGTGGACAGATGTCGGTAAAAAATTTATGGCGACGACATATACCAGGAATGAACAGATTAGAGGTTAAAAATATGTAAATGGTTTACAAAAAATAATATCATGTCAATTAAGACTCAGACATACACAACTTTTACTGCAAAGAAAATTAGAAATTTGAGGAACAGACGCGACAGATGTATGACACAAGAAGCAGTCAACATGGCGTGAAGTTAGCTTTGGGTTGTTAAGAAATGTGTTTGTTTGCATTATCGTTTAAAAAGCTGGTTAGATGCGCTTTCATTAATTAACGGAATTACCTAATATAACGGAATTATATTAATAATTATTAGTTGTTCATCTTTTCAAAAAGTGACGCTGTATGGGAGCGAAATAACACTGCTTCAGTGAGTCTTGAAGATCTTTTTGTAATATATGTGTGTAGTCTATGTTAGTTTTCATCATGGCACCCTATACAAGAAAGCGATAATGAATGCTATAGATTTTTCGACACTATGACGTTGTTTCTTATTATCTTACAATATTTTCTATTCTTATTGATACAATGCTATGCGAAAAGGAGTAGCTGCCAACATAACAGAATGAATACATATTTTTCTGTTATTTTCTTTTCAATAAAAAAAAAGAACTGTACGAATGTGCCATAGTGTAGTAAACTTACTTTTCAAGCATACCGATAATAATTGACATAACATAAGCATTGTACGAATAGCTTGGGAGATGTTGCTCCGTAGGTAGTTGATGCGCACAAAGCAGTCTAAGTATTCGTGAAAGAAAACACCAAATAATTGTGCGAAGTAAAGCGTCAATAGGTTGTCTCTCAACACTCATAATGTTTTCGCTTTCGACTATCTTACTATGGGTTCGAAATGCAAGTCTTTTGTTTTCGTAACGTTGCACCATACAACCTACTTGCCCTCAGCCAAGCAGGTTACTTTTCGACAGAAAGGTTAGCCTGCGATTGAAGAACGTCAAAATCGGCCTCTGGAGAAAAAAAAGTGTTGGTGTCGCCAGCATACAAAATAGTGCCAGGTGTTAAGTGTCATACCTACAGCGTCGTTAATATACACATTATAAATAGTGGAGGGCCAAGGATGGATTTTTGTGGAATTCGGCATAGAATTCGACACATGTTAGATCTGGCATTGCTGATACGCGCTTTTCCGAGTAGCTCTTAACTACGTCTAAGCTGTTCCCCTAACTAAACACCCACCCGAATAGTTTGAGCAATAAACTATCACGTTTCTTTTTTTTGTAGAACTGAATGTTTTTAAACTAAGAAATAACCCTAGAAACCGGCTGAAACCGACTGATCGCATCCTTACTCTTTGCAGTCGCAATCGAAAAGCGCACCGCAATGTGGCTTCAAGCGACAACAACGAATGCCTATAGTAAGTAACTTATGTTCGAAGTTGTCTGTTACTTTATCTTTTATGTCGAGTAAAGCCATTTCTGTATAGTTTTCTCTTGCAAACTGTATTGACTTTTTACGACGGTGTTTCTTTGCTGAAAATTATTTGTCCGTCGCCACTTATTGGCTTCCTCCATAACTTTGGAAAATACTGTTCAAACATTTATTGGTCTGAAATTATAACGTCATTTTACCAGCTCTCTTGAAGATGACTGATACCCTTGCGAACTTCAGTTGGACGCATGTCACAATGTTTTTTACTTATAGATTAGCTTAGTACCCGCAAGCACCACCACGAGCCAATTTTCCGCTACTGCGTCGCCCAGCCGCGCACTGTTATCGCCTTAATCTCGGCCTTAAGCGATGGGTAACTTCGGCGACACAATAATGTTTCACTATTGGAAAGCGGCTGATCGCATCCTTACGCTTTGCACTCGCAATCGGAAAACGCACCGCAATGACATACGGCTTCAAGCGGCAAAAGCGAAAGCGCGCAGTCCGGACACTTAACACTGTGATAGCTGTAAGGGTTCTCGACACGTTCGTTTCTCGACTTCACTGCCACACGGCACGCATATTTGGCGCCAACACCTAGAGAAGGAAGAACGGGAGGAGAGTAACTTGGAAAGCCACAAAGAAGAAAGGAGGTGAGCGGAGGCCGGGCCAAATGCATTGCCAGATAGGCGAGTCGGCGCTCCTGTATGTTTTGCTCCGTAGCTTAAAGCCAGATTTGCGCATACATGAAAGAGACTGACCGCCGTATTCACAAACGCACCTCGACTTGACCCTCCACTCGAAATGCTCCTTGAGGGCGGTTTTTCATTTCACAAATCGCCCTCCACTTGAAACGCGCCTTGAGTGAAGGAAAGCTCGAGCGCTTTACTCCAGAATCTCAAGGTAGCCTCGCAGCTACCTTGAATCGCTCCTCGAATGAAGTTAGTGCGTAAACATGGCTGCCTTGCGATCTGTCGCTCGCCTCGTCAGCTTTTTCCGATGGACGCCAGTTGCCTCCGTAGTAGCGTTTCTTGGGTTAACCGTGCTGCGCATTCTCAAGGGCTGCGTTTTAGGAACTGGTGCAGTCTTCTGGAGCGCATCGGCAACGAAATCGTTTCACTGCGGCGCCGAGGCAGATCGGTCGTCCTGTCAAGAAGACTGCGAGCTAGTGCAGTGACTGTCGTCTTACTCCGTGCATGAGCCAATTGATGACCTGCACACGGGTATTCTTCGTGCCAGCGCTCCGAAACTACTATCGGCGTCAGTGCATTCACGTGTTTCTCGCGGCTCATCGCAGAAAGCCGCATCAGTTCAAGCACGGCGCGATACCTAACTGAGGCGGACTTCGAACTTGTAAAAAGAAAACAGCTACGAAGATTCCTGTTATTAGTGCGTGTATTGCCTGTGTGCGTGTGTTGCTTGCGCGAGGGCCGTAAGTCGCCCCGTCGGCGGTGTTTGTACTCGGGCAGATCATCACTGCCTACGCTAATCCAAGGACGGCGAAGCACACAGCAGCAAAGCGAGCATCTCTGTAATCGAGCAGGAGCGTTCACTCTAATTTTTGCAATTTTCTTTAATTTGATGCGGCTAGTTGCGCTAAGGAAAATAAGAATTGTACTGTAATTTCGCGCTGACCGTGTGCAGTTGGTGTAATTTAAAGTCATGAGCAAAAATTAGTAATCCTAGCTTCAAACCATTCAGTTTAATTGGCTTGTCATCCCTATGAAGATCCACGCTCAACGAGGAAGTCACCAACCATGAAATGGCATTCAGAATTATACCTGCACGTATGCACAGGTTAATGTAATGTTTTGTTCGAATAAAAGAGACAAAATAACAATACAACAGAGTAGAGTTTTTGTACACCACATTATTTTTTATTCCGATAAATAAAGGTGTAGCAGTGTATTGACAGCTCCTAATACAGACAGTGCTAGCAAGTGGTAGCTGATATATCTCGTACACCTTTCTTGCGAACATCCCAGCCCTCTATAGGGTTCATTATTGAAGTGTGAGATCGCTGTATGGCGGTCTTGCTGCGCAAGCGGCATACAGCGGCATATATATATATATATATATATATATATTTATTTATTTATTTATTTATATTTATATGTTTTGCACAAGCTTATGCTGCCTCGAATATGTTTCAGGTGCTAATTAATGCCCGCAGCACGAGCAACTGGAGTCAATCATACTTGTGCACATCGGAAACGGCTTATTAACAGCGCGGCGGCAACCTCACGAAAACCGCATTGACATTCTGTGCTTCCATGAAAAAATGGCTCACTCACCGATATTTTCTGTCCTGCTGTTGCTTTCAGCAAACTCACAGCATCACTCGGTCTTGAAGGTAAACAAAGCTGCCCATCAGCCGTTCCATCTGTGGCCTCAGAAGTCATTCAGGCTCGGTAACGATACGCACAAGGACAAAATCACCCATCATAACCGCGCTTAACAACCGCAACGTCAGTCACCAATGAAACACTAGGAAACAAAGAGCAGCGGACAAATGCCGGCGCAAATAATCTTGGTTCTCAGCCATGTGCCATGCTCTTAGCTGTTCGGATGCGATTGTTGCCAGACCTCAAACACAGCTCCCGCTTGCTCTATCAGTCGAACGCTCACAATGGCAGCGTTGCCGAACTAAAGTTGTGCATCACGCCATGTAGTCGTTTGATTAGGATGACGAATTAACGGAAACACATATTTGTCTTAAATAATGGGACTTTGATAAGCACATTCAAGAATAGTCTCGATATCAGACGCTTTTCTCGGTCGGTACACCTCACTTGAGTCGAGGGCGCATTATCAAAGCATTCCTTGGCGGCGGAAAGGTGAAGTATATAGTGTTCATGAAACGCAAGGGCGCCTTGAGTGAAGGAAGCCCCGTCGCCTCGACTTGGCTGAGTCGAGGAGAAGCTTCAAGTGAAGGCGTGTTTAAGAATACGGGGGTAAATAATCTGAGCGACTGCTAACGCGACATCATCTTAAGTCGATTCGGCGATTCAGTCGTCCATGGGATGGGGATGACTATATGTTGCTTTTCCCATTGGCATAGAGTTTCATACAGATAGGTTGGTTGGCATGTAGGGCTTGATGGCGCAAAAGCGACTACCCAGCCGTGAACAAAAAACTGCACTATAACCTGCAAAATATTATTGTACGATAAAACGAATTCGCGGTAATAACTAGTCATTATTCATTGCTCTGCAGCCGCACCTAACCGCCCACCCCGCACTTCGCTTTAAGGTTCGGGTCCGAAAGTCTCGAAGCGTACTCTATTAATGCCATTTGCTCATCGAGCCGCGGCTATAGATCGGGAACAACGGCGAAGTAGTGCCTTTTTATTTTTTCTTTTGCTTCGTTACCGGCCACTATCTGCTGACTTAAGTGGCAACATGAAGCCGATGAGAACACGAGTGTTCAAGCGTGAGCTTTAGTATCTCCAGCTATTTACTAAATCACGCTCAGTTTTCTCGTCGGGCACTCACGTGAATTTTATAACTGTATTCATACGGAAAGTTGAAAAAGCAAAGCACACTCGAGTAAAACTAAATTGTTCCAAAGCTACTGTATTGTGCCGCATGAGAAGTAGGCGTGACATGGCCGCAAGAATACCGAGGCTGCGAGAAAAGTTCACGTCAGCAGCATGCCAGCAATAACCACGCGAGGCGGACGGACATTCCTTAGCAAGTTATTCCCTCATTAGCACTGCACGCGCGCATGAGAGTGAGCCACAAAACGTGAACCTGGCTCTGAATACAGAAAATTGAATTGAATTCCGGGGTATTACATGCCAAAACCACGATTTGATTATGAGGCATGCCGTAGTGCTGGACTGTGGATTAATTTTGACCACCAGGGGATCTTCAACGTGCCCCCGATGCAACGGACCCTCACTAGCGGTTCTGCATTTCGCCCCCACCCAACTACGGCCGCCGCGGCCGGGATTTGATCCCGCGACCTCGAGCTTAGCAGCGCAGCGCCATAGCCGCTAAGCCACCGCGGCGGGCCACATGACCATTCTCTAATATAGAACAAAACATTTTTTTTTTAAATTGAGTATGATAGCATACCCAGGCGACCAACCCCACAAAAGCCTTTGATCACAATCCCTTCAGTTTTCCTGGGTTCCATAAATAACCTAAAAAATCGTGACTTCCAACCCAGCAGAGAGATGCAAGATGGTGTTCCAATCATTTTTACGGCTACAAATATTGGGTATATTGTCATAGTGTCCCACTTGTCAGTCATTGGCGGACAGCCGCTAATTGCGCGAAATTTTAAAGACCTAAGCCGCTGTTATTTCTTGCAGAGAGCTTGTCTAGCTTTTTCAAAAGACTCACAGTCAGGCGGAGATAGACGTATACGATGCAATTTCATGGGCAAGGGAGTGAACGAAGTTGAAACATGCATCGACGTCCATCGCGCACGCAAGCCTATGCTGCTTTGTTACGTTTTTCTTCCACTCAGATCGAGCTGCGTTGTAGTGGCCCTTTGGGTGATTTCGCTCAAGCCACATGCCTTAAGAGTCTCTCAGTGCCGGGGGTGCGGGTTCGGTTCACCAGCGCCTTATTATCTTAGGCTCGCTCGTCAGCGTATCGAGATCACGTTACACTATGCGTTCAAGTGCGAATGCGGGGACGTTGCTGAGCCGCTATAGTCTTTACGTACCCCGCTCTCATTCGGACCTAATCCAATTACAGCCTACGGGCGGTGCAGTAGGCAGGGCGTTGGACGAATCAATGACTCCATATTAATAACGATTTGGGAGCTCCTTAACGAGGCTCGACCGAAGCGCCACGGTGCGCCTGGCTGCTGCCGATTGCGGTCGGGCGCTAATCAATGGAAGCCGTCGCTTCGTGGTCGTCGCGCAATCGAAGTCACGCGGCAGTTCGTCGCGCCAGTGCTCGAATGAATTTAGCAGCAGAAGCTCACGATCAGCGAAGAATGGTTTCGCTGAAGCCGTCGACGCTTTCTATCCTTCGCATTGCTTCATCTGCATGTTGCGGCGCCCGGAACGCCGTCGCGTTTCGAGTGTAAGCGCTCAGTGCTCTCATCATTACAATTTTGACAAATGCACCGGGCCACCTTTTGGTCTAGTTGGCAGACTGAGATGAACCACACCCCAAATGCGCTATTTCGTTGTTGTAGCTGTATCCTCGCACCCGCGTTTTAGTGATCGAGACAATTGGCGTTCTCGCTTTATTATTTATTTTGTGGCGGAAAGGGATAACAGATCTGTTTCCCTTCAATCTCGGTGCCCTTTCTTGTAAGTCGGGGAAGCTATATAACTGGCCTTCAACTCGTGGTGCATAGTCGTGGTACATCTTTCTCTTTTTTTTTTTTTTGCCGCACGAAAATACAAAGAGAGGGAGCAGGCGTTTTGTCTGTGCTTACTTGCTTGTTAAGAAATAGCGTGATATTATATTTAACTTGCACAGAGCAGATATGAAGGGGTAAATGTGAGGAACAGTCCCGCCTGCTCTCCGTTTCCTGTCAGTCAAGGGTAGCTTTCGTTAACTCATTTTCTTGCAGAGGAAACGCTTTGACGAGCGTAATCTTCCGTATTAGTTATTTAGGCTTTATTTATTGTGCTGAAGCTTATAGCCTGAGAGAGAGAGCGAGAAAAGGATGCAAAGGAAGGCAGGAAGGTTAACCAGAAGTAGTTCCGGTTGGTTACCCTGAACGGGGGCAAGGATTAAGGGGATAAAAAGAGAAAAAAGAGTGGAAGGGGGAAATGGAGAGAGAGAGAGACGAGCGCAAACAAAGCTCGTGCACTGTAGAGCGGTTGGGGGCGGCGTCCTTAAAGTCTATCGTGAAGGCCCGTAGACCGCAGGAACCTTATCAACGCGAGTAAGGCCTTCAGCGCGGTTGTTCTTTGGGAGCACTGACCTAAAGCTTTTAGTTCTGATAGTGGACGATTGTCCTCCTGGTCCAGCACTTTGCCCATCACTTGTCTCTGGGCACTGTATCGTGGGCAGACACAGATAATGTGTGCGTGCGTCTCGTACGTCGCTACTGCTTGTGTCGGACGTGGGGCTGTTGGCCCCACGTTGGCCACGCTAAAGGGTCCTCGGCGAATTTTTAAAGCACTGTCGCGACATAAGCGGTAGGTTCTCACCGAAATTCAAGCAGCTTTCCTGTTGAAATGGGCGTCACTGACGCACATGAAAACCAAGTTTCAATATTCGCCTAGTTCTCAGACTCTATACCGGATTTTATAAGCTAGGCCAACATGCAGTTAGCCAACACACGCCTCCTCCTCCTCTTACAGGATTTTTGGTTTATATAAGATCAGATAGATAGATAGATAGATAGATAGATAGATAGATAGATAGATAGATAGATAGATAGATAGATAGATAGATAGATAGATAGATAGATAGATAGATAGATAGATAGATAGATAGATAGATAGATAGATAGATAGATAGATAGATAGATAGATAGATAGATAGATAGATTTGCTTCAACATTCCTAAGCAACACGTAGACACTCCATCGTCGAATCTATACAAATGATTACACCATCTTGCAATTGTTGCTGCGCCTCCAGTAGAAAAAAAAAAAACATATTTATAAATATTACGGCCATTAGTGAAGAATGTCATTTGTGAAGCTTGGCGACGTATTAAAGACCGACACACCAATAATTTTGTTTTAAAAATGTTAGACCATTGGAGTAGCCATTTTCCGCGTTTGCGTCTGTCCAAAAATTTTTAACAGAGCTTAACTTCGCGAATAGCGCAATGCTTTCACGAGGCGCCGTCCAATTCGCAAACTTGGCCACCTTGAGCCAAGAGGACTTGCGAGCTTGGAGGCAAAAGGCGCATTATCTTGCCAACTCACGAAGATTATATATATATATATATATATATCAGTGGCATAGCCAGAAATATCGTTCGGGGGGGGCTCACAATGCAGCTCGGCCACCTCCTAAGAGGAAATATTAGGTCGGATGCTCCTATCTAAATACATATAGAAGGAAAATTCCTTTTTCTCGGCAACCACTTCACCAAATTTGATGAGGTTTGTTGAATTTAAAACAAAAACTTAAATTCTAGTGATTCTTTGTTTCCAATTTTCGATTTAGGTCGTCAATATTTTATTAAAAAGTGGCAAACATCAAAAATTTTCAGATAACGAAAGAATGCAGCTTACAACTCTGTAAATCAGCAATGAAAATTGATATCACAATTCTGCAAATTGCACATAATAGTACATCTTCAGCGGACAAAATTGATGTTACACATGAGTCTCAAAAAATTAAGTATTATGGAAATAAAGCTTTTGCAGAACCCTTGTACATAACATAAACAATTCAAATAGACATATCGAATTTGTCCGCTTTGAATGGTGTAATGGATGCCGTTTACAGAACCACGATATCTGTTCTTGATGAAGACCTATTAAATTGTAAACTTCGTGCTTCTACTTTTTTTCGGAGTTTCGAATTTTTCAAAATATTTTAAAAAGTTCGGGCCCTAAATCAAAATTCCGCTTCCAACAGACACTAGAATTTAACTTACTCTCTCAACTGCAACAAATTTCATTAAAAGCGATTCAAGAGTTATCTCAGAAAAGCGTTTCTGCGTTTTACATGTATCTGAATAGGCCGCGTCGGAGTTGGGCCCGAGCTAAAGCTTCCTCTTAAACAATTTGCCTAGGGATCAAATACATGAATAATAACTGTATTGTCATTACCAAAGATGCTGCAAACGAATTCTTGAACGCTACGCACTGTCAATACAAGCAAAATATGTATTTTTTCATTGAATATTATACTCGTATGTGCCAAAAATTGTGCCCAACATAACTGATGTCGATGCTTCCATGTTTCTGTCTACTTAGTAAGTAAAGAAAATATCACACGAACTTTAGAACTACATCAGTTCGAAACCAGCAAAGCAGTGCATGCCACTGATATGAAAAATGTAAAGCCCATGAAATGAACAAGTTGAGGACAAATATGGTAATGAAACTTTGTCATTCAAGATCCTTGTTTACATTCTTGTACATATGCAAGGGCCAGTGAAAAATCTCAATGACGCTGTCATTTGTTCCAATGTATTACGCCGGAGCAGCTGTCACCGGTCATGTATCGTGAGTAATTGCAACGAAATTATAATCGCAACAGAGAGCACGTATAAAAAGCAGGAGTTCTGCAGAATATACGAGGGCCAGTCAAATGAAAGTGAGCCAATGCGAATATATGACAGACGGGATACTTTATTTAAAAGTAGCCTCCATGAGCATTTAGACATTTGGCCCATTGACTAACGAGTCGCGTAATTCCCGTCTCATAAACCTCCTTGGGTTGTTGCTTCAAAACGTCTGCAACTGACTTTCACGTCATCGTCCGAGAGGAATCTGGTTCCCTTGAGCTGTTTTTTCGGCTGCCCCAAATTGTGGAAGTCGCAAGGCGACAGGTCTGAGCTGTATGGCGGATGTTGCAGCGTTTCCCGCTTGAACTTTGCCAGTCTTGTGTTAACCACATCAGCGACGTGTGGATGGGCATTGTCATTGAATGACCCCATTCGTCAATTTTTCACGTAGTTTGTTCTTGATTGCAACACGCAGCCGATCCGGCGTTTCACAATATCTGAAACAATTGATAGTCTCTCAAGATTTAGCAAATTATATCAGTAATGGTCCATCACAAACAAAAAATAAAAATCAGCAACATCTTTCCGGCGGAAATGACGGCATTTGCTTTCTTTGGGGGTGGTGAATTCGAATGTTTCCATTGTAAGCTTTGCCGTCGTGTTTCAGGCTCGTAGTAGTGGCATGATGGTTCGTCTCCGATCACAATTGCAGACAAGAAATCGTCACCCTTATTGTGATACCGGATCAGAGAGTAAAGGCAGCGCCGAACTTCTCCGTACTCTGGCGGTGGTTCAAAATCTTTGACATCCATAGCGCACACAAGAGCTGATAACCGAGATGTTCATGAATTATGGCGTGAACGGTGACGGTGAACCGAACCGGGACTGATGTTCACACGCTCTGCCAGTTCATCGATGCTTATCCTCCGTTCTTGTGTCATCAGCTCATCAACCTTTTCAGTTTTGTTAGGAGTGCTTTGGTGCGGTCTGGTATCGTCTTTGCAACTTTCACGTCCTTCTTTGAACCGTTTGTTCTAACGCTTGACAGTGGCCAATGAAACGCAATGTTCAATGTTCAATAGGACTTAGTCAAGCTGCTGACGCAGCTTTCTTCCTCAAGACCTGTCCATATTCAAATGTATATTGTATATGGGAAATAAAGCACTTACTTACTTTACTTACTTTCTTTACTTACTTACTTTACTTACTTTACTTGCTTGCTTGCTTGCAATGTACACGGCAGCCATACGGTCACTAATTTCTTTTTGGGAAACACCTTCAGCTGTCAAAAACATCACGGCACCACGCTACTCGACTTCTGGAGCGTCCATTACCTCTCGCAACCATGTTCAACCCAGTGTATGTGCGCATTAAAGAACATTCATCCTCACACCTGCGTGTCACTTTTGTAAATGAGAAATGCCTGTGTGCTACGCGCAGGCCTTGCAGATAATTAACAGAACCGTAATTGAGCAGGATGGGTGGGCTCACTTTCATTTCACTCGCCTTCGTACAATAGAAACGCGAAGATACAATGGAATATACAAATGCCAAGATACAGCTTGATAAAGGGCAAAAAAGTGCCACTAGAAACAAAGTACTGCATACTTGCATACTGCACGTATGCACAAAACCTCGCAACAAGATATCTAAACGTACGTATAAGTCTCCAATAAATCTACGTATCTAAAAAAAAGTCGCGGTATATGATGCGTCAAACAAGGCAAATAAACATGTTGCGCAATCACAGATTTACAGAATCCTAGATCCCTCCCCCATTCCATCCACTCCCCCCGATGTATCGCGCGCGACGGAAAGCGGCGCGCTTGCTCCTCACTTTTCTCCCTTGCGCACACAAGACTGAGCCACCATCGTCGGCTCATCCATTGCAGCCCCCCCCTCCCCCTCCTTACGTGAATCGCACATACAGCATGCGGTGCGCGGTTATGATGTTATCGCGCTTGGACTTTATGCGGAACATGAGGGCGACGGCAACGGTAGGAACGCGCCTAGAGTGTCGATATAATTGCTATCGCAATAATATAATAAGAGTATCCGGCAGCTGAAGCATCCCATGGCCCATTACTTTCCGCAAAAGAAGAAACAACAAAATCGAACTTTCACCATGCGACAATTCGCTGTGCTACAACAATGTCCTTTTCCTTTTGTGGGGCGGGGGCACCGAAATGCAGAAACGCAAAGGAAAGTATTTCCACAATCGAATGCCTACTTTGGGCACCTAATTTGGCTACCGAAAGAATATCGAAGAAATCGTGAGACGTTTCGTCCACCTAGAACCATACGCATACTGCTCGGTATTGTACACCGGCTAGACAAGACTTTCTGGAGAGGTTGCGCTCAGGCGAACGCGGTGAAATCCATCGAGTCCCCACAGTGATGGCGGCCAGCGACCATTGTTTCTTTTTCTCGTCTTCTAG
This sequence comes from Dermacentor andersoni, assembly GCF_023375885.2. Taxonomy (NCBI): domain Eukaryota; kingdom Metazoa; phylum Arthropoda; class Arachnida; order Ixodida; family Ixodidae; genus Dermacentor; species Dermacentor andersoni. The sequence continues at coordinate 32,794,281 of NC_092814.1, read as the reverse complement.
CTAGAAAGCGTCCAAAACTCGGCCAGGCGAAAATGCACTCGGCCAGAGAAAACCGAACGCGCACCGAAGTGCGCCGCGCGGTGGTCGGGGCAACACGAGAAAGACGCATGCGCTCTGGCTGGCTCTGGCAGCCCGCGGGTAGGGGAGAGAGAAAAAAAATTGAAGAGGCTCAATGTGTCCTCGCGATTAAAAGTCAAAGTTGAAAAAATTAATAAGAACGTAGTTACCTTGGCTGGCTTTAGTACTAGTCTTCACTGGATGCTTTGGCGCAGGTGGAAAAAAATGTTCATATTTTTTTATGTGACATGACGGCACGAATGAACCACCACAACGATTCTTCTCATCGGGCCTCGCTGCGGGCTTTGTCAACTTGTCTGATTTGGCTTGTCTCGTTGTATGGCCCGATGTACGACTTTGAAAAAGTTAATGAACCTTTGGCGTCAAATATTTATGGGAACATTAAACTTACAAAGTTCCGCAATTGAAATCTAAAGCACACGTTTGGAAATGTCAATGCACCTTCCACATCAAAAGTTTATGAGAACTTTATACCCATAAAGTTTCGGAATTGACATCCACGCGCTCCGTAGATACCATGATACAGTGTAGATTCCGCGGCCTCTGCGAAACGCCCGGCTAGCCCGTTTGCCATCAAAATGTCCTTGAAACTTTGTGCTCGGATGGGGCTGCTTGCGCTATGTGACTCCCGGTGCATGGGCGTTGCCGCGAAATCCAGCCCGAGTTCGCAATTTTTGCGGTGAAATGGCTTTTAGAGCGTGAAAAAGACGTTCTAGACAAAATCCAGAATGATTTCCGGCGCCGGTGTTTGCTTTGGTCGGCGGTGCAGGACAGCACGAAAAAATTGCGGGGGGGGCTGAAGCCCCATAAGCCCCCTCCTGGCTACGCCCCTGATATATATATATATATATATATATATATATATATATATATATATATATATATATATATATATATATATATATATATATATATATATATATATATATGATTTCCGCCTTCCTAGTGTAGGATAAGAAACAACATGGATCATCAATTTGCCTGCCGTGTTTTCTGAATCATTGCGATACGTGGTCTGTATTGAACTTCACAAAGCTTTGTGTGCCTGCTGCTACTCGGAAACTATATCACTCGAACAAAAACGCTGCCGAAGGTTGCGGTATACAGATGCCGAGCGAAAGTGTTTGGCACGTGTGACTGCTGCCGGCTCTGGAAGGCCCGAAGTGCCTGCAGCAAAAAGCTGCTAAGAGAAAAGCAGCGCGACTTCGAAGAATTCGCACCAGTGTCCACCTGCTTTGGCGTAAATTCGAGAGCGTTTTTTTTTTTTTTCATGTAGAATTTGAGACCTCACGTGGTGCACTTCAAGCGTCAGACAACAACGTGCAACCCAGCGCTTGAAAGTGCGTTCCCGCACAAATATTTCATCAGGTGCATTCATGGTATGCCAATAGCTACACGGCGTCGCTGACCAACAGTCGAGGTACAGTAAATCTCGCTCGGCATAATCCTAACTCATTAGGTGCCCTCTTGGCAAACGTTCTGTCGAACTTGGAATGTGGTATAGGTAAGTCGTCTTCGAAAATCGTAACAGCCTCGCAAGCGCATTAAGCAAAGCACGTGCTGTGATAGGCACTTCATAAAGAGAGATACAGGCCGCGTGTGGGTCTGCCCACACGCTGCCACAACACAGAGGCTTCGCAGCAAGCGCACCCGATGGAGCGGCGGTCCTTTTTCGGCGGCCAGCAGTGGTATCGGTCCCTGTCCCGCCGCGCGACCCGCGCTCCCTGAACTTGATCTGCAGCCGTCGGAGTAAATTGGATCAGCGCAAAGCTGACAGCGGTCGGCGCGGTCCAAGCCGGAGGCGGCACGTGACCGCTCCGCGCACCTCGCCCTGCGCCATGCCCTCCCCCGCTCGCCCCTCGCCCGACGACGAAACACAAACGGCTCGGCCAATTCGATTACGGGTCCGGGGTCCGAGCGACCGCTGCAGCAGCACGCTGAGTGGTGCGTTGACTGCGGATTCTCGTGGCGGAGAAGTGTGTAACGCTGTATAAGCGCCGACGGGGTCTGCTCCCCTATACAGGACTCCCCAGAGCTTGCGTGAACGGCATACTGCAAGCTGCCTGAACTGGTGTTTCTGTTCCTGCGTGGATGACTTCTTGACGCTATATGCAGGTGCGACCTTGCCTTGTACATTTGTGTTTGCACGCAACCTCCACTACGTCCTATTCCTTATGTTCTATTGCCTAGGGAGCTTCGTGACGCTCACTTCATTTCTTAAAGTAATCTTGAGGTGAAATCGAATCTACATATTTCTAAGCAAGATCTGGTTTATGGCATTAAAGAGAGAGCAGAGGGCAGCGTCTTGTCCATGTTTATTTTGCGTTCTTTTCTTTTTTTTTTTGTAATATACTGCATGACTACTTTTCTCGTAAACCTATTCACATGCACGTAAGCTATCTTCAAGTAATAAGCGCCTTTACTTTTGCGTAGAAGAAAACGCACATATTGCACTTCAATAATTGCTTGCATCATGCAAGGGTGACTGATTTATTCCCCCTTTTCCTAGGTAAAAACCGGACATAACTCATCCCTCTAGCTGAACGGCAACAGCGCAAATGCAACACGGGGACGGAAACAAGACAGCACAAGCGCTAACTTAACTGACGAATAATTGATATATATAAATAAATATATATATATATATATATATATATATATATATATATATATATATGAAAGGAGCCCGTGAAAGGAGCCCGCAAATGCAAGCAAAATGGCCGCGCGACTGGCTGGCCGCTCAAGGCACTTTGCGTGTATTCGCGGGCTCCTTTCACGCTCGGAAAAACACTTTTATGTAGTACATATTTAACAACAGTATGCTGTATCGGGAGTGTTTCATGTAGCTCAATAATTTTCTTACTGACACTTTTGATATGATTATAATATTTGAGAAGTTTAGCAATTAATTAAGACTCATTATCTAATTAGACGGAATGAAAAAGAGTGTTTTAGTATCTTTAAGCGACGGAAGACCACATTACCAATTGTTCTGTCCAGCTACATGGCATTTGCATATTTTTATTCTTTGGATAAATTTAGGTGGGACGCCATGTAAAAGCAAAACACACACACACACACATACGTATATATATATATATATATATATATATATATATATATATATATATATATATATATATATATATATATATATATATATATATATATATATATGCTCTTTCCAAAGCAGCGTCCAGAGAGAAAACTTACCCAATTACCCGTCATAACGTACTAAGACTAGATGTGCCTGCCGTTAAGATATACTGTGCCTTGAAACACTTATACCATGCCCCGAGTCTAAATTTCAGAACGCTTACCTCGGAACACAAGCCCTAGAATTGAACAAGGTGATCGTGCCTTTGAATATGGTTACCTTCAGCTTTCCAGTATAAATGCGAGCCTAGGTGCAAAACTTAAGACAATAATTAGTGAACTTTAGTTAATTATACAATTTGTACCGTTATTCACTACGCGCAGTGTGTCCTACAAGGAGCATAAAATATATGTACAAGCCTCCGTTGCTTAGCTATCCTAGCGTTTTAAATGAAGTTAGATGAACGCTAACTGTGAACGAACTGTATAGTATTTGAACACGTGAGAGGAGAGTCTCGGCCAAGCGCAGTTTAAACAATCACCGCAGCAACCAATACTTACCGAGCAGCTTGGCAGGGCAGCTACTGGTTTGCCTAGAAGATGACAGCGCAAATTCAAAGCGACTAGACTGCTTTGACCTAACGATACGCTGCCGACCTTCATGCGTGACGATCAAGGTATGGGTACCTATGTTTCACTTTTCGCGGCTTAATTAACGGTGCATAAGCATCACATGAATACGGTTTGTTCGCACGCATCCAGCATGTGGGAGAATTGTAGCGTTAGTCGTTTCAGCAAGTACGAGTGACTGACACGCCTATTTCTACGGTACACTGATAGTTATCGAACCCTCGCTATAGAAGGCTTGCTCTGGGATTTAAATAAGTGGTCTCATTATCCCGTGGATTTCTTAACTTGCTGTTTCGGTAATATTTGTGAGAAAAGACAAAAAAGAAAAGAAGATTAACGAGATGTATAAAGAATCCTACGATGAAAAAATTCACCGACGTTTACATACTCCCTAATGCGAAATTTGAGCGCAGCTCTACACGTGTTTTCATTTAGCGGTATCTTGGCTGGCGCGGGCAATCTGTCTCGTGCGGCACGTTGCAAACGAAGCGAAGTGCGGAACGACTGTCTCGCTAATCGCGAGATCACGAGACATCTCGCGTGGGTGACGCGTGGGCGCGATTCACAGCAGCCGCCGCAAACAGACCTCCGCTAAGGCAGCGCTTTGTTTTCATATGCAGTATAGCATTGGTGGGACGCGCTCGCCATACGGCATCGTTCAACAGACGACGCGCGCTACTTTGGCACCATCTCGCAGCCGTTGTCGCCGCAGAGCAGCACTGCGCTTTTGTTCTCACGCTTTCGCCATACCGTCCTCCTTAACTTTCCGCCTGATACCACTGCTTCCCTCCTCGCGCTCTCTCCGCTTTTGATCCCCCGCTGCGCTACGCGTTCGCCCTTTGATCCTTAGCTCTGCTCGTTCGCTCGGTTACGCCGCGCGACGCTCAATGCAGGAATGGGCGCTTAAAAGGTGGGCTCTAAAAAAAAAAAAAAAACGATACATTGACATTAGCGTGCTCTCTACTGCGCGCCGTTGTATATGTTCTCACCAAAATTTCTCTTGTAACTTCTTTCCGCAATGCACGCGCCATGTCAAATTATTTCTCATCTCCCGTCATGTCAGCCGAGTTTCTCGAATGTGTCGGCGCTTTCTCTTTCATTTTCATTGATTTATCTTCTCACATCGTGCAAGGTAAACGCTCGGAGTGAACTCTGGCCCAGAACGAGCCTGCCCTATGCTTCCACTGCTGCAGTCTCGCACTTGACAGCGCAGGGCAGGTGCACCTTTGTTTCTACGTGCAAGCAACCACCTCCGGCGTCACCACCGTGAACGTGTTCCGTGCGCAAACATACGCCCTACTCGCGACACGCTCGCTCACAAACTGGCCGCCGAGTCGAAGTGGCTGCTCTTCCTTGCGCAACGCGTACGTGCGTTGCTGCATGATTCAGTAGAGCAGCCCGGCAAGCACGGAGTGTGCGGGCGCCGAGCTCAGCCCGGCGCAGATCGTTGCTCTCTTGGCGCGCGCTGCCCGCTGCGGCGGGAAAGAAAGGCCGACATATTCGCCAATTATCTCGGCCCACTCCCGCGCACGCGCGCCACCTCTGAGTGGCCGCGATTTGGGCGGAAACGAAGAGAAAAGGCTCCCTCGGGTCGCGCCACTCATGAGACGTCGCGGACCAAACGAAAAGCCAAGAGTTAAAGTCGCGGTGTGGGGACAGGCCACGTCGTCCTCATAGCCTGCGTAGCCGAAATTGCTGCAACGGCCGGGCGAGCCAGGGCTGTTCCATATATATATATATATATATATATATATATATTCTCCCACTTTGGCTACGACTCCCTCTCCTCATTCAGTTTAGCTTTTCCAACGCTGTTCTCGACGTGACGCAAACCGAAATTGAGCAGCCCGCTCGTACCTATTCCTCGGATACTTAGTTACCATTTGCAGCTTTTTTTCTTACTGTGCCTACAGCTGAAAGGGTGTCTGCGCAGTGAATGAGGTTTTATGCAGCACTCGTCTGTCTGAGGCAACTGAGCGCTAACACCTAATCTTGCTCAGCTAAACGGCGGTAAAACATTTATTTTCATCAAGTTTCCTGCTTGAATTGACTGGGAAAACTACGCACATATTCTAGGGGACTGTGACTGTCCTTGCTTTAATAATGAGAGAGATAGCCATCAAAGCCTTTACAGCTATACAGAGTCAAGAATGCAGCAGAGGCTCTCACGTCTGCGTGGCCATTTATCCTTCCAAGCTTAAAGTAATCGTTCCTTTAAAGATGTTACCGGCGTGAAAAGTAGGTTCAGCAACAATGAATACGCCGCAGCCACGTATTCGCACGAACAGCAGAATAGTGGTTGTTTTAGCTTATTGGTTCGACATCATACCATGTGGAGCAGAACACACGTCTCTCATCTCTTTTTCTGCCAGTCCGTGCGCTTCTGTGCTGCGTTTTGTCATGAAATTGCCAAGTGTGAGAGCGCAGATGGCAGGTTGTGGCAAAAACGGATGATTTGGATTAGAATAAGTACTTATGTCAGTGAGCACCTGCGCATACTACTTCCTTGCTAATACTACCTCCTCCCAGCCTGGGGGTACACACCCCCCTTCCCACAAGTCGCTCATTAACCTACGCAAGCACGTACGCATACAGGTGCATGAACGCACACAAGCGCGCGCCCGCGTCCGGAGGAGAATGCTCAGATTAATCCCGAACGTTGCAGCGCAGCCCAGGGGTTAGCTTTGAAACGTGAAGTGCCATGAGTTGTTCTGCTAACTAAACCTGTTTTGTTGCCTTACAAGTTATTGCGTTAAACTCCTTTAAACGTCGTACAACGGTGACTTACGTGACTTGCTGCTTCTTTCTTGTCCTTAACCTTTTATTTCCCCATTACTGGCATTTTATCTTCACACTGTACGCTGAACGTGCCCGACAAACATTTGCAGCCCATAGGGTACTTCGTTCTTGCCGTAACTTTTCGTTACACTTTTTAATTGGCGCTGTTGGGCCATCTGACTGAATGAAGTCACACAGAATCTCATTTTGTCAGAATAAACTTGGGAAGAAGATAAATATGAGACGGCCAACAATGCCGCTGTGCTGTAACTTAAATGTCGATTGTGTTTAATTTGTTGCAGCCTCACGAATATGAGAAGATAGACCATTAGGGTGGTTTCAACTAATCAATTTCTTTGCAAGCAGCCACATTCATCGGTCTTTTTGAAATTGAAAAATGCACGCATTCAAGAAAAACAGTCCTCTAGTTGTTTTACACTTCCGCGCATATTACCATGACAGGTTCTGAAGGCTTTACGATGATATTCTTGGATCGAACGGAAGCAGTAAATACGTACTTCAGGAACAAGCTTAATAATATGTCTCTTGCCTGCTCCTTTCCTAGCAGTGATATTACCATGCCCATAAGTATAATGCCAATCTGTAACAATTGAATTACCATTGTAGCCAAAGCATCGAGACATCTTAAAAAAGAAAGTGCACATTTGGCATTTGCTCGCAAACCAATGACACGTTACTCCGTGTTTATCAATGAGCAGATGATGTTCTATGCAAGGGCTCAAAGATTTCTTAGTATTGTTATCAGCAGAGACCACTTTCCCGGAGCAGACATTTGGCCTACATAAAACCGCGCCTGGCAGCAATTTCCCAGCTGTTCAATTTTCTAGGTGCAAAAAAGTTCAGGTACGTCAGTACATGCAATGTTAAAATTTAAAGGGCCCCTTTTCTCGGATTTTTGAGGTGCAGCTTGCTCGTACCGAGCTTGCTTGTAGGACAAAGGCTATTCAAGATCGGGCTCTGAGGGTTCGTCTCGGTTTGTCATGATGCGCATCAACAGCGACAACTATTACAATTGACCGCCACTACCCAATACAAACCCCCATTGGGGTCGAATCGCTGAGGGCGCACCTTGTGCACCTTGTACAAGCAGGTTCCCACCATCTTACCTCACTACCTTCAGAAAGGCCGTGGACGTCATTCTATGCTAGAATGCGGTGACCATACAACCTCTGCTGGTTGGACCAGTTTTTCATCAACCTTTACCTCCCTACAACTAAGCCATCGACTCCTCCTTGGTGTTTGGTTCGACCTGGAGTGAACTTCGCCATACCAAGAATCAGAAAAAAATCCGAGCTGTCATCTCCTGCTCTTAAACTGTTATATTTGCTCCGTTTACATGAGAGGCACACCTTCCAACTCCACTTGTATACTGATGGTCCGGCCACTCTCAAGGTTTCTGCAGAAGCCGTCGTTTTCCCAGCGAGAGTCACTACATTCGGTTTCAAGACGTGCCTCCCAATGACGTTGACGGCTGTGGAACTTGCAGCTTTTGGTGCTTCATTTCGCCTGGTCAGCCAAGAGGAACCTAAAAATGGCCTGTATTCCGCAATTCGAAAGGCGCGCTGCAGCCTTTACTATCAGCTCTATGGCGTGGACCACACGAACAAATGGTGTTCGAGATGAGAGAGGTCAATCATATCTTTACAAAGGAAGGACATCACATCCCGTTTCAATGGCTTCCAAGTCACTGCGTCATTATGGGCAACGAATACGCCAATAATGCTGCTCGGGCAGCTCTTGAAGACGGTCCACAAGAAGTGATACCATTGTCGTGTTCAGAATACTTCGCATGCTGGCACGACACATCACGCTCTCTTTGCGGCACACACAAGGTCATTCAAAAGAACAAACTGCACCACGTGGACTTTTCGCTCCGGCTTTGCATCCCACCAGGACTCTGCCAACGCGATGCTACCCTACTTTGTCAGCTGTGGCTAGGAGTGGCCTTTAAAAAAATATTTCGCATTCTGCATCGGAATGGTTACCAACGCTGCCTGGGATGACTGTGGTCTCGAGGAGGCACTTGTGCGGCTATCCTTGACACAATGTGCTGAGACAAACGCTCGCGACTGCACTGGCTCGTATCGACGGCAGACAATTGTAAGAATATCGACCTCACAAGGAGTCTCAGCAGAGGGGGTTACAAATGCATTGTTGCAGTTCTTACGGACAACAAACCTGCATGAGCGACTCTAGCCCTGACAAGTGTTAACTGTTACCCTGTGCTGTCAACAGCAGTGGTTGTGTGCATGTCCTATTTTTTCTCTCTATCTCTGTCCTTATTACGTCTCCGTTATACCAGTGTAGGCTATAGCAAACCATAGTGTTCTTTTGGTTAACCTCCCTGCATTTCTTACATTTCTCTCGCTCTATCTTTAATAATCGAATAAAGTTTTCACGAACAATACAAAAGAAATTCTAAAGTCTGTTGTCGCTTTATTTCTCATGTCAAAAGTCGACATTTAGAAAAACACAGTAAACAAGCATGCTGCATAAATTCTCACCTACTCATTTTTACCGAATTTTATATGCTATTAGGAATCATTCTTTACACACTCGTCTCTGAGCTTGTGGTCACACTTTGCGGGGCGTCAATTTGACATCGTATTCCCGCCTTGAAATGAAGAGAATAAAATATGCTTAGCAGTTGACACTCTCAGAGAACGCGCGCCCCGTCACCCATACCCTTGAGTTGTCTCCGCTGCGCAGCACGAAGTGTGAGTAGCGTTGGCACGGCCAGCGCATTCTCAGCAGCGCAACTGATCAACTAGCTGGCCTGAATCAGTCGCCCCGAGAGGGCCCAAAAGCACTTTCGGGGGAACAGAGCAAGCTGCAGAAGGAGCAACTATACAGTAAAGATGGTTTCGGCACAAACTATTGATGAGGAAGAACCATCCCTCGCAAGCCCTCACCACTCGGCTGGCGAATCACGCCTCATTGTTAGTGGTTCAGCTAGCACAGTCTTACAGCAGAGGCGTAACAACTTTGCACTACGCTCTTACCGGCAACCATATCTATAGAAGCGAAGTTCTTCAACGTTGTGTTCCCGCCGGAATTTCAGTGAGCTCTTGCCTGAATGAGATATATTTGTTAGCTGAGCCCGAATCGCAGCAGGCTTCGGCGCACCCCGCTTATTTGCGCAAGACCGGCTGACTTTCGGCGCGCCGTCCAATGCAGCCTTTTCGCGACGGGAAGCCGCTCACGCGGGTCAAAGGAAGTCCTCTCGGGCTTCCAAGTCGACACAGTGCAGATAGGTTTATAAATTAGCTCGCTTCACGCTTGGACAAAATAACATTTTTTTAAAGCTAAGAACTCGAAGGGAGGTGGAGAACTCTGCAGTTTAAAGGAAAGAAGTAGTGGAGGTGGTGGATTTATCTTCAGTACTACTCAACTACAATTGCTACCTTTATTAGGGCTGCATAAAGGCAACACAACAATCAAACCCCGGCCCTCAGTCCCCAGCAGCTGCGAAGCAACTGATCACGGCGGCGGTCAGACCTGCGACGCTGCAGAGGGTGCTAAGAATCACCGGCTCCGGACAGGCCGCCATTGGAATATGAACCTGGCAACGTTTAACGTTAGAACGTTATCTAGTGAGGCGAGTCTAGCAGTGCTATTGGAGGAATTAGAGGGCAGTAAATGGGATATAATAGGGCTCAGTGAAGTTAGGAGGCCAAAAGAAGCATATACAGTGCTAAAAAGCGGGCACGTCCTGTGCTACCGGGGCTTAGCGGAAAGAAGAGAACTAGGAGTCGGATTCCTGATTAATAAGAATATAGCTGGTAACATACAGGAATTCTATAGCATTAACGAGAGGGTGGCAGGTCTTGTTGTTAAACTTAATAAGAGGTACAAAATGAAGATTGTACAGGTCTACGCCCCTACATCCAGTCATGATGACCAGGAAGTCGAAAGCTTCTATGAAGACGTGGAATCGGCGATGGGTAGAGTGAAAACTGAATACACTATAATAATGGGCGACTTTAATGCCAAGGTAGGCAAGAAGCAGGCTGGAGACAAGGCAGTGGGGGAATATGGCATAGGCACTAGGAATAGCAGGGGGGAGTTAGTACTAGAGTTTGCGGAACAGAATAATATGAGGATAATGAATACTTTCTTCCGCAAGCGGGATAGCCGAAAGTGGACGTGGAGGAGCACGAACGGCGAGACTAGAAATGAAATAGACTTCATACTCTGCGCTAACCCTGGCATCATACAAGATGTGCACGTGCTCGGCAAGGTGCGCTGCAGTGACCACAGGATGGTAAGAACTCGAATTAGCCTAGACCTGACGAGGGAACGGAAGAAACTGGTACATAAGAAGCCGATCAATGAGCTAGCGGTAAGAGGGAAAATAGAGGAATTCCAGATCAAGCTACAGAACAGGTATGCGGCTTTAACTCAGGAAGAGGACCTTAGTGTTGAAGCAATGAACGACAATCTTGTGGGCATCATTAAGGAGTGTGCAATGGAAGTCGGTGGTAACTCCGTTAGGCAGGATACCAGTAAACTATCGCAGGAGACGAAAGATCTGATCAAGAAACGCCAATGTATGAAAGCCTCTAACCCTACAGCTAGAATGGAACTGGCAGAACTTTCGAAGTTAATCAACAAGCGTAAGACAGCTGACATAAGGAAATATAATATGGCTAGAATTGAACATGCTCTCAGGAACGGCGGAAGCCTAAAAACAGTGAAGAAGAAACTAGGAATTGGCAAGAATCAGATGTATGCGTTAAGAGACAAAGCCGGCAATATCATTACTAATATGGATGAGATAGTTCAAGTGGCTGAGGAGTTCTATAGAAATTTATACAGTACCAGTGGCACCCACGACGATAATGGAAGAGAAAATAGTCTAGAGGAATTCGAAGTCCCAAAGGTAACGCCGGAAGAAGTAAAGAAAGCCTTGGGAGATATGCAAAGGGGGAAGGCAGCTGGGGAGGATCAGGTAACAGCAGATTTGTTGAAGGATGGTGGTCAGATTGTTCTAGAGAAACTGGCCACCCTGTATACGCAATGCCTCATGACCTCGAGCGTACCGGAATCTTGGAAGAACGCTAACATAATCCTAATTCATAAGAAAGGGGACGCCAAAGACTTGAAAAATTATAGACCGATCAACTTACTGTCCGTTGCCTACAAAATATTTACTAAGGTAATCGCAAATAGAATCAGGAACACCTTAGACTTCTGTCAAGCAAAGGACCAGGCAGGATTCCGTAAAGGCTACTCAGCAATAGATCATATTCACACTATCAATCAGGTGATAGAGAAATGTGAGGAATATAACCAACCCTTATATATAGCTTTCATTGATTACGAGAAAGCGTTTGATTCTGTCGAAACCTCAGCAGTCATGTAGGCATTACGGAATCAGGGTGTAGACGAGCCGTATGTAAAAATACTGAAAGATATCTATAGCGGCTCCACAGCCACCGTAGTCCTCCATAAAGAAAGCAACAAAATCCCAATAAAGAAAGGCGTCAGGCAGGGAGATACGATCTCTCCAATGCTATTCACAGCGTGTTTACAGGAGGTATTCAGAGACCTGGATTGGGAAGAACTGGGGATAAAAATTAATGGCGAGTACCTTAGTAACTTGCGATTCGCTGATGATATTGCCTTGCTTAGTAACTCAGGGGACCGATTGCAATGCATGCTCACTGACCTGGAGAGGCAAAGCAGAAGAGTGGGTCTAAAAATTAATCTGCAGAAAACTAAAGTAATGTTTAACAGTCTCGGAAGAGAACAGCAATTTACAATAGGAAGCGAGACACTGGAAGTCGTAAGGGAATACATCTACTTAGGGCAGGTAGTGACGGCGGATCCGGATCATGAGACGGAAATAATCAGAAGAATAAAAATGGGCTGGGGTGCGTTTGGTAGGCATTCTCAGATCATGAACAGCAGGTTGCCATTATCCCTCAAGAGAAAAGTGTATAATAGCTGTGTCTTACCAGTACTCACCTACGGGGCAGAAACCTGGAGGCTTACGAAAAGGGTTCTACTCAAATTGAGGACGACGCAACGAGCTATGGAAAGAAGAATGATAGGTGTAACGTTAAGGGATAAGAAAAGAGCAGATTGGGTGAGGGAACAAACGCGAGTAAATGACATCTTAGGTGAAATCAAGAAAAAGAAATGGGCATGGGCAGGACATGTAATGAGGAGGGAAGATAACCGATGGTCATTAAGGGTTACGGACTGGATCCCAAGGGAAGGGAAGCGTAGCAGGGGGCGGCAGAAAGTTAGACGGGCGGATGAGATTAAGAAGTTTGCAGGGACGGCATGGCCGCAATTAGTACATGACGGGGGTAGTTGGAGAAGTATGGGAGAGGCCTTTGCCCTGCAGTGGGCGTAACCAGGCTGATGATGATGATGATGATGAAAGGCACGGAGATAGGATTTTGCCTTTTCTAGAAAACAATAATATCTAAAATAAGAACAGCGTGAGAAACAGGGAGAAACGAAGAAACACACACACTTTCTTCACACACACTTTCTTCGCTTGTACCTCCCTCTCGCGCTGTTCTTATTTTAAACATGAACTACCAACATGCTCAAGTATCTACCCTTCATAAAAATGGACATCATGTACTTTCAAATGACTGTCGCAGTGCGAATCGCGGTAAGCGCATAGATTGTTCCTTCAAACCCTCGACGTGGATCATGGGTTAAAAGAGGCAAGGCCTAGTTACGCTGCGGAAAGCTAGATACCGATGCCTGGAGGAGTCAGAATCCGTGTCGTAGCTAACATAGTCTGGGAATGTATACAGAATAGCTAACAACAAACTAGGACAACATTATTTTCTTTTAATGTCATTAATATTACGTGAATATGCTCTCAGACAGTGGCTCATTTTTTTTGTCTTCCCGGTCACAGTACCCTGATTAAATACAAGTTTCTCCGATACTCACTCTTTATTCAATGTAAACAAGTAACGCGTGAAGAACGGCTGATTTCAAGCCGCTGAATTTCAGGACGTGGTTCTCGCAGCTGATCGGCTAAGCATCGGAGCCGCGGCGATGGTGGAGGACTGAGAGGAGTGACATTAAAGCATCATCGTTTCTTAGCTGTTTGCTCAGTTTTTCCCTATTTCGAGCTAAGTGAATGCAAGCTACCATTAGTTGGTTGGTCTGGTTGTCGAGTGGAAGAAACGCGCTGTCAGCTACAAAGGGCCAGGTCTCCAGCGTCTCTGCACCGCCGATGTCACGTGCTTTTCGCGTCACTCCTCGCTGACGATCCACCAATGGCAGACGCTCTGGCCGCTAGCAAATTTTCCCAAACGTCCCCATCTTTATCACTGTCTTCGTTATGGCACTTTCAGTGGCAGTCACAGGCCTGCTCCTTGTTATCCCATTCCTCTATTTCAAGTGTATGTACGTTTTCGCACCACCACCACCACCAATAATAATAATAATAATAATAATAATAATAATAATAATAATAATAATAATAATAATAATAATAATCTCGATCACAGATGCGCGAGCCGCTCAAAAAATAGGTTTTGGGGTTCCCGGGACGGCCGCCACGCCGCCTTTCGGGCCAAGATCGCGGTCGTGTACAACAGTCGCAACCGTCCTCTGCGTTTCTTTTTAATTCTTGCACTTTTTTGTGCTGTTAAGTAGGGTGGTCTGGGAATTCCCGCCTGAAGGCGATGTACTGTGCCCCCAGGTCGTCTCAGCGGGCAACGCCGCCAATCCAGTTGGCAGTGAAAACATGCACTACACGCGCCTCCCTCAGCTGCTATGCGCTTAGAGGCGGTGGGCAGCATATATAGGGACGTCTTCAAGCGTGGGAGTCAATTAGACGGCTTTTTTGCGATACCTGATTCTTATAATGCTAGCGCTTCATCTAAGTTAAAACCAGCTTATGAAGTTTGCTGTTCAGATTCTCGATGCTACTATACCACTGATCCTATATAGAGAGAAATGCCACTCGTCCACATGTCTCCATTGTCGTCGCGCTAAGCGCCTGCATATAGCCTCCAAGAGATTTCCTCATGTTAGCTGCGGGTAGAGACAGCAGGCGTTTGATCGAATACCCTATATTCACCATTGCTTGAGAGTGGGACCGATGGCATCCTTTCAACAAGCTTGATAAGCACTCACTCTATAGTCTTAGAAGAACTCGAATAGCAGATCGAAAAATGACGCCTGGCAATCAAAGCTTGCGCCCTAGAAGAGAAAATAAATGAGAAAGAAAGAAAGAAATAGAGAGAGAGAGAGAGGGGGGGAGGGAGGGAGGTTGATCGTTCCTGAATGAATGCGACTGTGCCGTCCCTTATGTTGAGTAAAGAATTCCTGACACGGAACAGTTGGGCAGATCCCAATTACAATACCAAAATAATGAAGGTAACGACCTGAACAGAACAGCATTTTTCATCTTCTCGCAAGGACCTCCTTGTATTACGTATTACAATATAGGCTACAAGAAAAGTTGGCGCGAATCACAAGCGGTTTCAGATTTTCTGTATAAGGTGCTATTCAGGAGTCCAGTACTATACTCGTTGTGGCAATTCACTGAATTAATAACTGAGCATCTTGGTGACATAAATATAGCTCAGGATAAATGCTCTCTCGCACGCATAAAAAAAAAAACTGCAAGCAAGCGCTCACAACCGCATCTTTTAAAATGGCCTATAACATTTTCAGGCATAAAATGGCTCTGCAGCTTTGATACAAATATTCTTTGCGTAGCTCTTCAATCTTTGGGCCGATGCACTCTGCAGAGTTACTTGAGAAGTTACGAATAAACGACAGCGACACGAAGGAGATATCGTAGGACGAAAGTTAATGAACGAAAGCAGACTGCGAAGAAGAAGCAGGCCCACATATCTGCGCCGGCGTGAACAGAAGGCCAGCAAAGCGCGGGAACGCAAGAACAGCAGTCTAGAGTCGCGCGGGTTGGTGGTACCCGGCAATTATGAGACAAATTGCAGAGGCAGCCGGGACCGGGCTAATTTGGTTACCGCGGCCACGAGCACGCAAGGCTTCGGAGAGAAAGAGTGCTGCTGGGAGGCTCGGTGGCACCGAGGGGCCATAGACGGAAGGGCGCTGGGCGACCGCTGCAGTAAGTTAGGGTGGAATCAGACCTCCGCTCGGTGGCTGCCTGTGCTTGGACGGGGGCACGGAATCCATCGAGTGCTTCGCCGACTGGGGAACGGACGCGGGGGCATGATAATGTGTTCGACTGTCTGTGGGCGATAACCATGGCCCTTCGGCCATTCTTTGTCCTCCTCTCGGGACTCTAACCGCAGCATCAGGTGGGCAAAAAGAGAACGATCGGCTGATCGTGGTTTGTATAGCGGTCCTCGTGAACAACTAATTGTCGCGCGTCTTGTCTTCCTTTAATTTTGCCTGCAACGCAAGTTGCCTCATAAGCGCGCTGTTGCACTTCCTGAGCTTATGTGTAAGAGCTTACACATTATATTGTATTGAACAAATCGACAAGGTGGTTGGTGATTCCTCTAAAAATGAAGAGGTTTACAGAGGCTATCTTACGTTTAACATAAAATGAACATATTTACGAACCGGCATCTTGTACTACGTGTGCGCACCCGAATATTGAGATATTTTTGAAAGCACTCGTCGTTGTATATAGTACCTTGCGCAGTGTCTTCGCTGCGTAGGTATCATTTGATGTCAAGCGAGCCCACAAGACACTCTGTCCTCATTAAACATATTACCTCTCTCTGAGTACTATACCCTGTCCCCATAGAGGAACTTCTTTAGAATGCATAAGGAAACGAAAAGGGTCGGGCAAACAGGGTGCATGAATAGCAGTGCGGTTGGTTGGGGCGCGTCTCCCGTGAGTATGACGCGCAGCGTTCGGAGGTAAGACGCTTCAAAAGCACACTGTTCCAGCTCATGCAGGCGTACTTAAGGAGGAAATCATTCATTTCACTGGGCATTTTGAGAGACCAATCGCGTTTCAAGATTATCCGCCACAGATTGACAACAACGAACGAAGACAGACGTTGGGAACTAGACAACTGACTTCAGATGAAGTTGCCGCTTTCAAATAGCGTTTGTGGCTGGCTCAATCTGTTGCGCCCACAGGGACAGCTGTGCAAACGCCCACAGAAGCCAAGGAATGGTTGAAAGCGCTACGAGATGGAAAGCGTTGGTGCTGCGAACCATATCTTAGAGAAGCGGTACGAGCAGGACGGAAAAGATTCCTTCGTAGCCGGGCTGGCTCCTGACAGACACACGCTGAAAAAGGACGACCACTTAGCGACAACAAAAGCAACGGCGGCCGCAACTAAAATCCCGAGACGCGCACACAGCGTTCACGCGGGGCATCGGAAAGCGGTGACTGTAGGAAGGCAGGGCACAGACCTTAAGCCGGGGATCCGGTCAAGCGCGCACGAATCATTAATGCAGTGACCAGATGGTTCGATGAGCGGCGGCCAGCGCAGCGATCACCATCCTCGCGGCCGCAACCGCCACACCGCCGATGTTCATTATTCCGAGAGATTAATTTCTCGAGTGAGCCGGCCGGCTCCATGGGATCAGAGGGGGGGGGGGGGGGCACAACATCGCCCCCGCCCTGCCCCCCCCCCAAAAAAAAAAGGCCAGAAAACAAAGGAGCGATCAGTCACCGCCTTCCGCGTCGCCGGTCGGCCGCAATTCTTCCCGCCAAATACGATGGTGACCGCCCCTCTCGACTCGGCGGTACGACACTATCGGGACACGTGATCACGCGCGCGCAAGACCGGCCCAATCAGGCTGATGTCCACTCGCGCCACCGCAGCCCTCCGCGAGCGAGCCGGCAGGCTCTCGTGGCTAGTGTCACGCAGATAAACGTGGTGCTGGGACGCGGCAGTGACCCCTACATCCTTGTCGCGCGCGCACTTAATGACATTCGAACAATGCCAGTTTTGTTTGCATAGTTAGCCGCCCCCGAACGTTGCCCGCCATTTATTAACGTTTTGCTTACGCTTTCTTTGCAAAAAAAAAAAAAGGGAAACAGAACTGCCCTTCTACGTCAGTAAATGCCCGGCTGAGCCCTGAAGGGGCTTCGCCTCACGGAAAGAGTGCATGTACGCGACCTCATTAACTTTATATCATGCAGCTATATCCTGCAGCTAACATGAGTCGGAGCTTTATATAGCGTCCCTACTGAGATTACCGATTAAAACAGAAAGAAAATGCAACCACGCGAATCTAGCTTTTAAGTCATGCCAAGACTTTGTACCGTCGCTTTGTCTTGCCACGTCACGCACGTTGTGTCGATCGCCGCCGAACGTCACCATTCATTCTCTTAGGCAAAATGCGTAATTATGCTTTCAGCTTAAGAAAAGTCATAGTTTCGCCCGAAAGGCCAAGCATTGATAGCGATAGCAATGTGTTAGAGAACTACACGAAGTAAGGCTCGTAGTTTCATCGGCCCTATAAACCGCAGTAAGCACTCGCTTACTAATTAAATTAACAAGCATTGTGCCACAACACCACATCCAAACCTGAACAGATCTCACTCGACGACCGTGAACACTAGCAGTCAGAACGCTGGCGTGAGGAAGAACGCCGGCCGCGGAGAGCGATCGCTTCGCACTGCCGCACGCTTCAACGCGTATCCGAAACTTGAGATTACATGACCTCCAACATTAGGCGCGTGAGCAGTCAACGCACGTGAAGTAACCAGCGATTTCTACCATTTCCGCTGGTTACCTCCATTTGGAGGTAGCCAGAAATTTCTGCTGGTTACCTCCAAGATACGGCGCGGGGTCTGCGTTTCTTCTTTGCCGCGTGGACAGCCTTGCGCAGCCACGGCTGGGATATAGAAGGCAACGCACGCTTACCTCCACCCCTCCCTTCGTCTAAGCGGGATTTTGATCACCTGACCTCCGACATTGGGCACGCGGGAGGACGGCGCGCATCAAGCACGCCGACCTCTTTTTCGCTTGGCTGGGACACTATATTGAGTCCACCATTACAAATGGTTCATTAGCCACATGCAGATCATCATCATTGTCATCATCATCGTCACCTTCCAGCGTGCTTCTTCCGGCGCTTCAAACACGGCGCGGTCAGACACTTCAGACACGTCGTTCTTATTCTCCCCCTAGATGAGGAACGGCGAAATTGAGAACTGGATTGTTCCCCTTGAACAGTATTCTAGGAATGCCACTCTTGAAATCCAGGGAGTCGTTAAGATGGAAAATGAAAGCATTGTTGCCATATTGTCCACTATTGGAGAGACTGTTGATGAGCCAATCAGCCAATGCGATATCGAGATTTGTCATTGCGTCCCCACGCGCAATCCGATAAAACTAATATCATCGTCCAATTCAAGTCCCGGTCTAAACGTGACATGACACTAAAGAAAGCAAGAAAAGCCCGGCTTACTAACAGCAACTTAGGACTTAAGAATTCAAGTGCTATATATATAAACGAAAATCTTTGTCCTACGCGGAAGAGACTTCTCTGTATGGCTATCTGGCTTAAGAAAGACTGCCAGTAGAAATTCCTCTGCACCCACAATGGAACGATTTTTGCAAGTCGGTCCGACACTTTTAACGCCTTTTAGGTACAGACCGTTAATTACCATCGGTCAAGTTCCCCGAACGCACCTCTTGCAGTGCGCAGGTGCCCGTCGACCATGCTACGGGACCCGTCAGACAAGTTGGCAATTCCACCCTCCTGTGCCGCGCGTGGAGCTCTTGTTTGAATACCCCCCCCCCCCCTCCGCCCCCTGTGTGACGCTTCCCGAAAGTGCAACTGCAGGCTGGCATGGCTCGAGGTAGTTGACCCTGGTCCCCAAAAAGCTGCTTTGCAGCACGGAAAGGTTGTTCTAGGACAACCAGTCCCCACCTGCTGAGCGCCTACCAGGCGAGGAGCCAACACCAGGCAGAGGCAGCCATCGGAGAATAGTGCCCTTGGAGTGTCCCCATTGGCCGAAAATGATGCCACTTGCACGGGCCCTACGATTGGATGAAAATGACGACACCTGCATGGGCTTGACGACTGGTTGAAAATGACGTGACCCCGTCGGTGTTGCTGACGGATTGAAGGGGTTATAAGCCCGAGAACCATCGGAAAGAGAGAGACGTTCTTCTTGCCGTGGGCCGCAGCGTCTGATATGCTGCGGCCGTAAAGGTGACTTTTTACTGTTATTTTACGTGTTTCTACTCCTGTACATAATGTGAATAAACCTTCATTTTTAAGTACCTCCACCTCAACTTACGCCAACTCCTGCACTCAACGGCAATATCCAAATACGCCATACCCATCCCTTGTGAAAATGACCTCGATGACCTCGATAAGGTAACATCGGTGTAAGCCGCCCCTCATGCAGTTTAACTTTTCAGAATGCTCTATCATAGTTTCGTGTTATCCCAAGAAATCCTTCCATGTTCTTCTACGTACAATTCTGTTTTGCATATTAACGCACACTCTGCCCTTTTTAACCATGATGATATTTTTTTTAATTTCCATGACCAATTTTCTTTCTATTATATTATTTTAATGCTTACTGAAACATGGCATTACGACGGGTGCGCGATGCTGCAACTTAATGGATACAAAAACTTTTTCATCCATCGCAGTAATCGAACGGGTGATGACGTCACTATTTATGCAGACGCTTTGACAGAATATGAAGTGGTGGTGGTGGTAGTGGTGAATTGTAGCAACAGGCTGGCGGGTTTAGCCTGGCGATCAAGGCCGGCAATTGCTCCGCCCGAGCGTCTCTTACAATACCGCTGAAGGGTTTCACCATATGTCCATCAAACCAGTCTCTCTTAATAATTTGATAAGGAGACGTGAAGCTTCTTTGCGGGCTATAACTGATCCCTCGAGAAATATAAGGTGGTGCAGGCAGGCATGCGGAAGGTCCTTTTTTTTTTCTGCAGATTCTCCAGGAGAGCGTCCCGTTCATCTTGGAATTTCTGGCAGGACCTCAAAAAGTGCTTAATGTCTCCTGTCTCGTTGCATGCCGTACAGTTCGGAGAAATGATTCGCCCCGTCTTAAATAACCTGGCCGGTGTACTAGCAGATCCTGTCCTTATTCGATATAGAAGTGAGGCTTCCTCTCGGTGAAATCTCTTGGTTACGCAGGGCATACGCGGTGGAACCCAAAGCGACCCAAAGTGATTTCGAATGTCAGATTTTTTCACCTGATTACTCTTTGGAGCCTTGACTTTGGGAGGTTGATAGAGCGCTGCATAGGCAAGCGCATCAGCTTTTTCGTTGCCAGAGATACCAATGTGGGAGGGAATCCACTGAAACTTTACTGTAAAGCCTTTGTTGTTGAGTTCTTTCACGATGGCTAGTGATTTGCGTGGGAACGTGAGGGATGGCAGACCACGGTATAGTTGTACTGCGGCCTTTGAGTCCGTAAGGACAACCACGTTCTGCGGAGGCAAAGTCTTTAGTAGAGTGTATAAGCGCGACTGAACGAGGACGTAGAAAGAAACAGATACACAGACACAGCGCTTCACTTTCAACTATAGAGTTTATTTTCGCACGCATCGATAAATATATACCGTGTGAGCGGAAACAAACGTGACAGCAAAAAAAGAACATTGAGTGGTGCATTTCGATGAACCGAACACGTGTGCAAGGCAAGGGAAAACATGTACTACAATGGTCACAAAGATAAACCGAGGAATCGTGTCTCCTTTTCTGATAGTGACACCGAAGGCTTGCTTACGCACTTTTGCTCTAATTTTGCAATCTCATAGGCCTCTACAATCTCCCTCGTCATCCTGCTATGAGCCTTATACAGAATGGAAGTGCTTTCAAACATGGGCTTGCAGGAACAATTTCGGCAGTGAATACCCAAATGACCCGAGATTACCCTAGTGACGTTATATCGATGCTCTTTTAATCTCTCGTTGATGCATCTGCCGGTTTGACCAATATACGTTCTTCCGCGTGAAAGTGGGATGGCATAGACAACGTTATGAGTACAGGTTACAAATTGTTTGCGATGTTGGGTAGAACATGCGCGCCTTTTGTTATTCTCTGTGTTAACCTGTTTGCATAGCTTCTGTAGACGCTCAGGGGCAGAGAAAACCACGTCTACCCTCGATTTCGCCGCTATTCTTCTGGGATTATGTGAAATGCAATGAATGTATGGTACCACAGCAACTTTCTTTGCTCTAGCATTGGCACTGCTTCCATTCGACGCGTTTTTGCACTTCCTGCTTAAGCCCTCCGCGACAGAAGTTAGCATACGCATCGGGTAACCGAATCTGCTAGGCGCTTGGCCTGTTCTCTGAAACTGGCATCCATTTTGTGGTCACACGACTTCGTCAGATAATTGTTGAAACACGATGTTACTACTGCCCGTTTTACAAGTTTTGAATGAGCGGAATGAAATGGTAGGACTGGCTTATTGCCTCTCGGCTGATAACTCCAGCATGTCATTTGTGGATAAAAGTACAATCCCAAGTCTAAAAACCTTATGAAATTGCCTATGGGGACTTCATGTGCCAAAGACAAAGGGGACGTTTGTTTCCGCTCGCACGGTATATATTTATCGATGAGCGCGAAAATAAAGTCTATAGTTGAAAGTGAAGCGCTGTGTCTGTGTATCTGTTTCTTTCTACGTCATCGTTCAGTCGCGCTTTTACACTCTACCATGGATTCTAACCAACTAGCCCGCCAACGTGTTTTAGCCAAAGTCTTTAGTTTGCGCAGAGCAGAAGCTATTGCTACGCCTTCCACAGAATATGAAGTAATCTCAGATTACATTTGTATTACTAATGCTTTCGAGATCCTAACACTAAATCGGAACCTTCGCGTTATTGCCGTCGCTATAATCACCCCAAATTGGAATTTCGGTCAGTTTATGAGCTTCTTTGAATTTTTTTTTTACTTTATTTCAAGAAATAGTCAAAATATAGGTTCTGGTGGAGCTTTTAATATATATACACTCGAAACATATAACCTTGCTCGAGATTTCCACAACACTATTTATTCAACAGGATTTATGAACTTCATCACCACGCCAGCACGGATCACGGTGCTTACTTCATCAACACTTGATTTGTTTATCACCAACACGTAAACTACAGTATCGGATGCGGGAGTCATAGCCTCCGGTATGAGTGATTACTGCCCAATCTTCATGATTTCCTTCATCAACAAAACTCATAAAAACAATCGAAAGGACGTAATTAAGATGCAGCATGTATTCCACAATGCCTTACTTTCACTTAAACTTGACATCTGTGCACAGGATTGGCATTTTATACACAGAATAATAAATGTAAACGATGCATATTCAAAGTTTATGCAAACTTTTCAAAAATTATGCAAACTTTTTTGGTAACTTATGCTGTATACTTTTCTTTTATATATTTTAAACCATCCAAAAAAAAATAAAGGAATACCTTGGGTCACGCCAGATCAAAGAAAAGCCATCAAAAAGAAAAATCGATTATTTCACACCTTCTTGCGTACCAGAACACCGCCAGACTTGAAAGATTTTAAATCTTTCAAAAGTAAACGGATTGCCAAGCTTAGATCTGCCAAGACAACATATTATTAACGACTGTTTTCTGATATTAAAAAAGAACAATCTGAAGTAGCGTGGAAAGTGCTAAACAGGGTTCTTTTTCAAGACAGCAAATCGGAAACACCCGTAACGCTAAGGTACAATAAACGTGAAATTGTCGGTCAGAAGCTTGCTGATCATTTCAACATAGTGTTTATTGAGCATGCTTTGCCAAATAGCAACATAGGGGTTATCAGACCGTCAATCAATTGCCCTGCTGAAGGCTTTGCTTTACATGATATAAGCGAAGCTGAAATCTACAGAACATTTATAGGTTTAAAGAAGAGCAAGGCTTTAGATATAGATAACCTGCAGGTAAAACCTATAAACTATGTTATTAAATACATTGCGCATGTGCTCGCTTACTTGTTTAATCTTGCTCTCGAATTAGGTCGATTTCCTGATACAATGAGAAGATTCAGGGTATCTGTAATTTACAAAGGTGGCAATAAAAACGAGGCAAAAATTATAGCTAATTATTTGTGACACCATTTTTTTAAAAGACTTAGAAAAGATGCTCTTTTCTTGATCAACCAGCTTCTTTAACTCAATAGATCGACTTTCCGACACCAGTTTAGTTTTAAGAAAGGGCGCTCTAATGAAACAGCTTTGGTAACATTAAAAGAGAGTCTGCTATAGAACATTGAAAATAAACATACAACTCTAGGTCTTTTCATCGTATATAGTGAGGCCTTCGATTCACTCAAGCATAGTATACTTAAACAAAAACTCTCAGATTGTGGGGGTTCGTGGTAGGCAGCTCGAAATATTCCATTCATATTTAACCAACAGGACTCAGTGTGTGTGTATCACCAGTCATCTCCCCTCATAGAATGTGGCGTGCGCAAAGGCAGTAAGTTAGGTCATCTTTAGTTTAATATATATATAGATAAACGGTATTGTCACTATTGATACAAGCTCAAAATTTATTATATGTGCGTATGACAGCATTATCTTCCTATCTGGTCCTGATGAAAGCAATCTAGCGTCAAGTTGTAATCACGTCCATCAAAAACTAGTATTTTGGTTCCATACTAACTGCCGTAAAGTTAACCCAACTAAAGCTAAGGTGCTTTTTTTCTGTGCTCAAAATAAAGTAATTAGCTTGGATCAGGATATACATATACTGGGACAGACACAAAACTGAAATTTTCTATGAGCATGCATAATATGCTTGGCATTACGTTTAGCTCGTATCTCACTTGGGATTCCAACATTGACAATGTGCGTAAAAAACGTTCAATGAATCCAGGAGCGCTGTCGCGTTGTCGTGCCATTATTCCAGTGCTAGCAAAATTACAAATTTATTCCGCACTATTTGCTTCCCATATCAATTATTGCAGTTTGGTATGGTTGACTACTACACAAAGAAATATTACAAATATTTTTATTACAAGAGAACGTTATTTGCAACATCGCAAATATTGATTATTTATCTTTGACAGAACAATATTTACAGTCATACACCGTCATGAATACACAGCATATGTATAAATTTCGTGTTTTGCGCTCATTCTATGTATCTTCACCAACTTCCAAGCATTTCATTACTTAAATTGCTTCAAACCGTAGAGTGATATGCGCACACGTATCACTGTCTTATGGCTAATACCACGTTTCCGTACTTTTTATATGTTACAGTCTTTGAAACACAACCTTCTGTTAATCCTTAATTGATACAAAGATATAGTGAAGCCCACATTCACATTACTACGTCAACTATTCTTTAATTAAATTATGTTGGCATACGTTCATTTGTGTTCTTATTCAGTTACGTTGTTGGGACATGGGCAAACTTATACTGCTATTATTTGTGCTTCACGTTGTAGTGTTTTATACAGTGAATAATTTCACGTTGAATTGTTAAACGCTTAATGTTTACATAATGCATTTCTGTTGATCTGTTTATCTTTAAGCTCCGTTACATACTGATACGTTTCTTGTATTCTCTGTGTTACCATTTATGTTTGTATTTTGTATAATACGCTTACTTAGATATCTAGTATTGCATACTTTAGTACTCTAACACGCAAAAGCAAATACACATTGTTAGCAGCATCCAAATTGTTACAAAGATCGTTAGCGCACCAATTTTTGAATCGTGGCATCTTGTCAAATAAGAAATATAAAGAAAAAAAAATAAGCCTTTTAATCAACGGATTCTTTCGCTTTCACTTATGTGGCACCTGGGTTAGGTGCTACAACCATCGCTAGTTTATCTGTTTGTGCTGCAGTTGACAACATGTATTTATGCAATGTCTTACGACGGCCTTTCCTGGTGATCTCAATCGTTATATCCAACCCATTTTACCGGATCGGGCTGTCGGCAGTCACAAGCATTCGACACAAGGTAAAAAAACTACTCTCTCAGAAAAGTTTGCACCCTTCGGGGCTTATCTTGTCCCACAACAATAATCGTCACCTATCTTGCCCGCATTTCCTTTCTTTAATGCTGCGAGACTGGTGCTTTCTAGGTCACGAGCGTTGTTCACGTTATCATCGTGACATAGCATTCTCGGCAGGAAAGTAGCGAGCACGCATTTAGCGTGAACGGAAACGCAAGCAAAGCAGATGACGATTATCGTCGTGAGACAAGATAAGCCCGAAAGGGGGCAAGCTTTTAAGAGCGTACAGTCCACCGATTCTTTAACAATACCACGCGAGCGTCGACTGGCCGGCCGGTCAGCGCGTTCAAACAGCGCGAAGCGACGACATCAGCAATAGTAGCGCATGCGCGCCAAGTTCATTGGGATCACAAGTTTCGTCTCCTAGGCTCTTTCCACCAGCACGACCCAGTCCGTAGCACGAGTAACTCGGTGCAAGGTCCCAGGCTTATCGGAGATAACGGCTTGCAGTGAACTTGGTGCGCAAGCGCTACTCTTGTTGATTTCGTCGCTTCCCGTAGTTAAAAGGCCTTGACCGGCCGGCCAGTCGCCGTTCGCGCGGTACTGTTGAAGAATCGGTCGACTGCACAACCTATATTTCGCAGTTACGTTATCGCTTTCCTTATTGTATGCCGAGGATGGAGTGCAATGACGTTTCGTAAGGACAAGAAAAAGAAAATCGATTGTGATACGTAACTGTATGCGGCAGCAGCGTAGTTATAAATTAAAGGCGAGTGCTGACAGATGACCTCACTGGGACTCGTTTGTTTTGAGAGGAATAAATTATATTCAGCGTTTCGATTTGTGCCTTCGTTCTGCTGTGTATTTTTTCCGCCGGCTTAATTTCTGCGCTCGAAATGACCAGATCAGACCGGATATCAGTAGAAGTAGGAATGAGAAGTATATATAACGAACGAAAAGAAAGAAGAATGCATACATTTTATATTCATACAAATACAATGTACCGGTGCACTACATGAAATACTTGTTCGTTATTCTTTATTTGTTGTTGTTGGAGCGCCACAGTCGAAGTAAGCAGGAATGAATAGAGCAGATTGGTCTCTCGCTACAGCTCAAGCTGATAAGGCCTAAATGAAGAACAAATGATTTCCACAAAAATACTATATAACATAAGGTAGAAGGAAATGGAAACTACACGCGACAACATTTCCCGGTGCATACTTTTTATTACATTTCCAAAGTTGTAATTAGCTCAGTAGTGCGTAGCAGATTTTATCTCTCCGAATTCATGCGTGCTCCGATTTCAACGTGAAATGTAAGGGATTGCTACTTTGTACCACACTAATGGACATTTTATGTCTGGGTCTGCGAAAAAAATTGCCACTATTCTCGTGTTTGTTTCACTGCCATGCTTTAGCACAGCGAGATACGTGACTGCGCGACGGTGCATGCTCACTTGCTCCATCGCATGCGCTCCTTGCTCCTCTAGAAAGATCGACATTTGGGCGAGTTGGTACTGGTTGAACATCTTGAAAGGGCAGCGCAAGACGACGAAGACAGAAGGCAGGAACACACAGGACAGCGCTGTCCTGTGTACGTAAGCTTACATAAGTGTACATAAGTGTACATAAGACAGTGTAAAAGTTTGTGTGTGCCTTCGAATAGAGTTAGTTGTGAGTTCAGCGCTGTCCTGTGTGTTCCTGCCTGCTGTCTTCGTCGTCTTGCGCTGCCCCTTCAAGATGTTCTACTGCTTCTCGTTGCGCCGTATTGACGTGTGATGAAACACCGTCTTATTCTGAAAGTGTATTCTTTTGCCTTGCACCAGTTACCTCAGCATACAAGATCAGGGTATCTTTTTTTCAGGATTGATAGTTTGAGGAACGACAAAGTACGTTGTCATCGCAGCCCGTATAGTGTAGAATGTTCTGGGAGCAAAAAAAAGCGTGTCAACCGAAGTCTCCGTGTAGGAACACGAAGTCGAAGCACATGGTATATGTATTTATATGTACTAAGAGTTGGGCATTAAATATTATGCAGTGCTGCATAACTGCCTTATATTTTTGCATTACGTTCTTAGTTCTATTGCCAGATCTTACATTGTTTTCTGACCCCCTAGTTTTAAGTGCGTAAGCATTCATATGCCTACCCAACGAGGAAACCTGTGAGTCCGTCCGTCGCGGAAAACGAATCGCTAAACAGAACATAATGTATAAAACAAAATATTTTAAAGGAAAAGCGTTGGTGGTGGTGAGTTTCGCACTTATAGACGACCCCACGCTCAGAAGCCAAGTGTCTTACCCACTGGGCTGAACACCCACACTTGCAGAAGATGAATATATATAGGAACCATATGACTGTGTAGTACCTATGGTACAAAAGAAATGTCAAAGCAGAACCGTTTCTATGAAGGCTTTGTTGAAAGATTTGGTGACGGTGGAATTAAAGCCACCTCTGGGATCACATGTATATATCTTGGAGCACTGTAAACATCAGAAAAATTATTTCGCGAAAATTTAATGCCAAGGAGGCCACATTCCGGCTGCGTTTCAGTGGTCGTGGGATGCGCCTTCCGTTGGAAGGTTCCTTCACCGACGGAAATGCCACCGATCTCTGTGAGCTCATGTGCTTCACGCCGCTCAACACAGACAGACAATCAGTCAGTGAGTTGATAAGGAGTGATGAGGGGTTATATGGGGGTCAGCACGGTCGGTAGTGGTTCGACGCGGATGGATAAGGTGCTAAAGAACGATAAGGGCTTATATTGGTCGGATCAATTATGACAAGGTTACTAAGCACCGATAAGGGTTGATAAGGGTCGGTCAAGTCCAATAAGGTTGATAAGGACCTATAAAAGTTGACAACGGCCGGATCATGTTCCATAAGGTAGATAAAGACAGTTCAGGGTTCAGAAGAATCGGGTCGATTGCGATAAGGTTGATACCGACCGATAAGGGTTGATAAGGCTCCGATCGAGTCCGATAAGTTGATAACCGATAAGGTTTCATAAGGGTCAGATCTAGTGCGATACGTTTGATAACGACCGATAACGGTTGATGAGGGTTTATACTGGTCGGATCAAGTTTCATAACATTGATAATGACTCGGGGCTGCGTGGCGATAAGCAAGCGGCACAATGATTACGCATACTTATACAACTCCCAGAGGGGTTTCTGCTTGAATTTCTTTCATTCGCTTGTCGTTTTCTTTTTTTACGTGTATGTACGTCGACGTTGTCTTCTTTCGCGTCGACTTTGGTTGACACGCCTTTCTTTTCTTCTTTGACCAGGAAGCCAGGTGGGTAGATCCCGGAGATAGTGAGTCTATGGTGCAATGTCATTAAAATTCGACTATATCAGTGCTAATTACGCCAGAACCTTTACTTTTGCTTTCACTCTGACTACTTCTCGCTTCTTGTCTGCTTGAGATCTACACTTTTCTACCTTTTGCGACTCGATATACGACGTTCTGGAGGCGTTTGTTAATCAGGAGGCATGATCGACACCCAGATTCCGTGTGCGCCGAACCAGCGTGAAGCTGCCAAAAAACGCCAAGAAACGCAACGAGCGCTCGCGCTGACCATCCCACAAGGTACTATACAACCTTGGTGAATTCACCTTCCTTATCCCGCGCCTTTGCTTCCATCCACGGAGGGTAGTTAACAGCAATGATCATGTGATCACCCTCGTTCCGCCTTCTTTAGCACTTCTCGGCATCTTTCATTAAGTTCCCGCCACGCCTATCTCGGCATTTTGCCACGTTATGCTTGTATACATGCAATTTCAGTTTGCACACGTGAAGCTGTTCATACAAATTGTTGTAGCGTCATAAACCCGCCGCTGGTAGCCAGTGGCTGCCGTGTCGACTCACGTCCCCGCTGCAAACTGCTTCCAGCGACAGTCTTTGGTGCGTGTGCCTGCGGCTCGCAAACGCCCGCATTTCTGAGAACGTTGTTGCGTTCAGTCATCGGGGCGTGTATCGCCGGTTGCGAAACGCGCCGGAACGATGCATTCTACTTACTGTGCGATCGTTTAATACGACCATATAGCCCACGTTCCGCTCCGCGCGCACCGACGCACGAACACGCCTGCGCGAGCGCGCCCGCTCAAAGTAGTTTACTGCGCCGGCGTCACGAAATGAATCCCATAACTTTGCCGCGCGCAATGCGCCGGGATTGTCCGCGTTCCTCCGGCAACGGCACCAACGACCGCGTCGCCATGAAGACGGTATGCGACAAAACCGACCCGCGTGCCACGATATTCCCGGGCACCGCTGAAGGAAGTCGGTGCGAGTTGCCGAGAATGCGGAGAGCGCTGTTCCTCGCGCTGTGACGCTGCCTAGGTATTCGTTTATTGGTCAGTTCTATCGGCTAGCTGGTCAGTTACGTGTGAGCTGGAAATATTTAATGGCCGCTCTGGCACTATCGATTGCACGGAGCACTCTCTGTAACGGTGTGCCTTCGACGAAACGGTTTTACGGCTGTGATGCGTTATGCTAACTTGCTCTATAGGCTTACCTTTCTACGTGTATTTTCAGTAATCGTTATAATTCCGTCCCCACGTTATCGCGAGCTTTACTGTCGAGCAAATAGCAAACCTTACAGTTGAACCTGTGAATACTGTTTTGACACATTGCGCTAATCTTTTTCTAATAAAAACGAGGGTATACCGCTTCCGAGCCCCTAATAAAAAATCAGTAAAGAAGCTGGATTATGAATAAAAAGTTCACGGTAGTTCTACTGCGATCTAAAATGGACGTTTATATGCTTCGGACGTCGTTATAGCGTGCCTGCCTGGCACCATCCCCACATCATTCTCGCTTTTTTTTTCTTTTAACACTAACTAAATAATTATCGATACGTAGAAAAGTAATAAAATAAGATGTTAGGCAGGTGACGAATGCTGCGAACAGAGCATTAGAAGAACTCTGTGCCGAAAAAAAAAGCGTGTGCTAGCAAAGTGTCGGCAAAAACATCGCAGAAGGTCACGAGGATGGCAGTATGTAGAATGCTCGGAAATGACCACCTGTTTCCATTAATGAGTTTGCAAGGCACTACGCCTATACACGAATGGATGTAGTTATATTAAACTAATAGCTATGCCGCACTTTTAACAGACTTTGAAACGGATCGGCTTGCTAAAAATTAAACTGCAACCTTTCCGCAAGGTAACCACCTACCCCGCACCTAATTGTTCACGCTGGTAAGCTATACAGTGAAGATCCACACTTGATGATGTTTAGGGCTTATTAAATTAACGTGCGCCATACGAGTAATTAACATTTCATCGTCACACAGCCGTTAGTGCGGATACTTAAGGACTGGGCAACCCACGTGTCGCTTATTCAAATGACACGATTTAAAAAGCACGCGCAGAGGAACTGGTAAGCGTAGCTAGCGGCAGAAGGCTCACCAATGTAGGCGTGATGTTATGCGATAGCAGTGGGAGGATTCTATGATCAGTGATCTCCCATCAGACATTCGCACTGAATGAACTTCACATATGTCATGGAACACGCTGTGAAACACTTTCTATGAGGCTGTCATGCAGATTTCTTTCATATTATTGTCCTGCGAGCATTATATTGCAGCGAAGCTGTATATCTCTACCCACCAATGCATTTGTCGTGTCCTTGGGCGAGCTCTCAACCAATCACAGCGCCAGGCGTTCGACGCGTGCGCTGCTGGGTTCCTTGCAGCAGTACCAGATGGCGCTCACCTCCGCGCATCCACGAAAGCGGGCGCGGATCGATTGATTCGACCGGATCCGGTACAGGCATAAGTAGCGGCACAAGGGAAGTAGAGAAGTTTTGAAGAAGAAAAAAAAAAAAGGATTAAAGAGATGTAAACAAAGTGCTAGAATAAGAAGCATGTATAGCATACCTGAGTAACTCAAGCAAGCTAGGTGACTATTTGCCACCACCCCGTTAAAAAAGGAATGCGAATAAATCATCATCATCATCATCACCACCACCACCACAGCGGCGGCGGCACCGACCATGCGAGACAAAGAAAAAAAAAAGGACCATAAAGCACGTCTTCGTGCACAGCGTTCGCCGCAAACGTTCCCCGCTAAAGATTTCGGTCGCATAAGCTGCAGTTACCGCGAAGCGCCTACTGTAGCACACGAAGCAGGGAGTGACGTTACTACACTTTCATATGTAAAAGAAGAATCGGCCTAGTAACTGATTTTATTTGTGTACTGATAGCGCTATGGAAAGGCCACGCATAGTTAGGGCTCCCGAAAAGCAGCGTGAACACGATGAGCCGCGACGCGCATAGCAGCGTCACTCCTGCGATAGCCCAATTGAGCTGCGGTATGTATAATTAAAATAAATAAATGTGCACAACGGCGTTGTGCTCAGACTAGGTAGGACGCAGCGGTTCCTGCTGAAAGCAAGCCACGCGCAGTTAGGACGCCTGAAGAGCAGCGCGAATACGATGAGCGATGAAAGGAACAGCAACGTCAATATGCACATCGGCGTCGTGCTTTGGCTTGGCCGGACTAAGTTCAAGGCTATGTCACATTGGTCTATCGCATCAGATGATACAACAGCTCCGTTGACCAACCAATATTAGAGCATGTATTGGAGCCTGTTCTTTTTTTTTTTCAGCAAACTTTATGAATAACAACAACTTTCATGAGAACTACACACAAAGAAGGCGCGGCTGAAGTCGCTTTGCACAATACTGTGATTGAGTTAATTTGTGTGGGAGACACAAGCTGCGAAAGGTCCTTACTTGTCCTTTGATTTCACTGCCTCTTCGCGTCCCGTAACGCTTCGAGTCTAGTTTTGTGCTGCTCCAGAGCACTCGCAAGCGAACGGCTTGTTGCTCGGGCGTTTAGGCAGCCCGACGTTTCAGTGCATGCTCCGCCAGCCTGGTGACACCATCGCCTTGCCGCAGCAGCGGCCGCCTCTTCCTCAGACATGACCGCCTTCTTGCGAAGATGGCGCATTTAGCGACGCTATCGGCAACACTTAACTACCTAAAAGCATGACACCAAGCTGTCATGTGACGCTGACGTAATCGCCTGACCCCACCTCTCGCTCACTTGATGAGTGTTTTCTCTCACCTCTCAACCTATTTCTTTTTCTCTTGGCCTCCACGTACCTTGCCTCTCTCCCACCAGTTTTCGTATATAACCCACAATTAACTCCGAGCACCCTTCAAGAATCCTTATAATGCTATCGTATTAAACAGCGCATGGTGTTGGCAGCGCGGTAATAAGTCTTCCATGTTCTGTTCGGCTCGCCGTACCGATATCCTTTACTTTTCTACTATGGCACACCAGCGCGAAACGCCTTCGCGCTCTTCGGTGACGAGTAACAAATAGCCTACTATGAGTAAGCTCAGAATTCCAAGCTACACCCCGTCGTCTGAGGGACAACGCAGCGGAAGTTTCCAGGCTTCCTTAGCAGACACGCCTGCCTGCATGGCTTTACGTTTTCCCGCTCTTTCTTCTCAGCTGCTCAGGTAGAGAAAGAGAGCCAAGAAAAAGACAGGGAGGCTTGCTACCCCACACAGGGAGAGGGCGGATATGGGATAAAACGAGGGAAAGTGTGGAGGAAACATTGAGGGTGTTGCGTTATACATAGGTGCACATTGACACCAGAGTTCACTGAGTTCACCAGAATGGCAGTTTGTCATGTTGTTTATAAATGCGGGGATGTTACTTGGAAGAGACATCATGGGGACGAAAACAGGACTTTTCGGAGCAGTGGTTTTGCAGCGGGGACACGCCCTCGCGTTTGTGCACACACTGCTCACATGTTCAAGCTTCATGCATTTTCTGCACTGGAGTGGTCTTGGTGTAGACGGACGAACTGTGTGCCGAAAATGGATACATTGACGTGTGACAGAAGCGATTCGCCGTAGAATATCGCCTTCACACAACGTGATTTGCGGATGCTAGAAATGTGTTTGGCAACAGCTCCTTTTGTAGATGACTTAATAAGTACATAGTCTTCCTGTGGAAACGTTGCGTGATAAGTCCTGGTGCTTGTGTGAAAAGACTATTTGATATGTAATCTTGAACCCTGTACGATGCATGACGGAACCACTCAAGAGATGAGGAGTAGCCGGCGCCTTAAATTGTGCGCCAACATCTCCTTATATCATATCAATAAAAAATAGATAAGTAGAGACAGCTCTGACTTTGAAATGGCCTCATTAATGTCGTAGATAACACCGGTGCATGCCTGCTTCACTGGCGGAACATCGGAGAGGGCTTGTTTACCACTGAGGTCAGTGATCTGGCGCATGGTCTCCAACGCGGCTGCATGTATATGGCTAATATATTCCTTCTGGTTTTGACTTTGATGTCCTTTACTTCATTTCCCGCCAGCGCCTCGGGATGCATAGGTACAATTTGCCCGTTGAGGTGTCTGATGCTGCTGGTGCCGACTACAGGCACGAAAAGGATGGTGAATGGCTCAGGGGTTCGCATAGACTTACTCGAACGGGATGACACGCTGGGCATTCTTCTCTTCACCGTGCTGCTCAACACAGCCTTTCAAGTTGTCGTAAGAAGATTAATCACTGTCAACGGAGTAGATCATGACGTCTTCGTTGTCGGTGCTGCTTTCGTCGTCGTAAAGCGGAAGCGGACGCCGAGGACGCTACTGCGTTAGGAGGACGCGCGCTGGGCTTGCCTTCCATAGGAAACGGGCTGGTGACAGTTGCTGGCAGCGAAATCAGAGAAACGGGCGAAGTGGTTGGAAGCTCGAAGACACAGAGTTCAGCAGCAAAGGATACCAAAGCGCCAATGCGTTTTATGAAAACCGGAGTAGACGAGCGCTTGTAACTAACTATACACGTATCCCGGGATATGACCGGTGCAAGCACAATAATTCTCCTTCTTTCTTTTTTACCTACCTCTTTCGTAGGATAGCCGACCATGGTTATCTATATTTCTCTCTTTGGTCTTTGCAATAAAGTATTCAAATATAAAAGAAACACATTCCGCCCCAATGCAGATGCCTCAACCACACTATACGTGGAGCCTGTGATCTCTTGTTTAGAAACATGAAAGGCGTTACGCCTGGTTGACGCCGCCGCTTTCTACTCTGCCCTAATACTGTCACAACGGCGGTTTCCGTCAGGAGAGAGAGTTTTCAGGTCGCCTCCTCCTAGAAAATGGGTCAGGCCAATGCTCGACATTTCCGTCGCCTCTCCAGTTGGCGGAGACCCACCCCTTCCTAGAATCGACCAATCACAGAATTTCCGAGCACAACCGCGTAGAACCAAGCCCCTGCTCGCTCCAGTCGTCATTTGTCACGACCGTATTATTGGTCTTGATTTGAAGAATGCCAATTATCAAAGAGGCGTTTAGGGACAATTATAATTTTTAAATTTAAGTCCTTACGTAAATATTCACGGCTTCCTAAGAAAAAGAAAACACGATACAAAAAGAACTAAAGTAGGTTCAAATGGCTAGATTTAAGACGAACCACAGTGCATTCGTCTGCTGTAGCATGAACAGTGGCGGAGTAGCGTTCGAGCACTACTCCGTGATTTCCCTGGCATGTGACCTGTGACCTTGATGTGACGCAACAACAACAGCTATCTCACCTGTTCACACTTATATAAAACTAACAACAATAATAATAAAAAACAATCTACAGACTTCCGTTATTCCTCCAGCGCTGAACTCCTAGACTGCGACAGCAGCAGGCTGCCACAGCGGGACACCACCATTGTCTCCAGAGAAGGTTTGCCACAACGACACCTTGACTATGCGGTATTGACTGCAGTAGTGCCTGCTGAAGCTTCTGAAATACATGCCCGCGTCGCGCTATAATCTTCGAGGAGCACAAGCACCGCATAAATTGCCAACGTGCAAAATTGCGCGATAGCCAATTCGTTAGCCCCTGCCCAATGGCACGAGTTCGTCAGGGGTGGGCGCAGTTTTGTTCTTCTTGGTCATGTGGAGAAGTTGAGCATGAAGCGCGGATCTGACGACGGCGTAACGGAAAGAATGGACGGAGGAACATAGCAGGCGCAATTTCCAGCTTTCTACTGCGGCCGCAGTTAAATCATCTTCCCAGGCCACTGTCATGCCTTACAGTGCAGATAACAAATGACTTTTGCTGTACCTATCGCGATAACCCACTGGCTATGGCGTTGCGGTGCTGAGCTCGTGGTTGTGCTCGAGGCCGAATTCGATCCTGGCCGCGGTGGTCTAATTTTGATGGCGGAGAAATGCAAAAACGCTCGTATACTCAGATTTAGGTGCACGTAAAAGAACCCCAGGTGGTTAACGTTAATACAGAGTCTCTGACCAAGGCTTGCCTCATAATCATTTCGTGGTTCTGATGCGTAAGACATCGGAAATTAATTCATTTTTAACAGTTTGCTCTAACTCTTCCATGGAGGCAGCACTACTAATGACGGAAATCCCCCGTGCAACTTTCGGACACTTTCCAGTTCCCTCAGAATGCTGCGCAAGTGTGTCCGTGCCTCTGTGTAAAGGCCTGCGCTTTTCCTTGGTGACGCGCATTTGTGAATGGCGACGAAAGGTTCCAACATTTCTAGTGCCATCGAATAAGTCAATAAACAAGTAAAACTGTCATAACTTGTTTTTGAGTTTAAATTTAAGTCTACTTTTATGTCTTAAGGGCTGCGATATCCTTACCCTGCAATGTCCAAACAAATTTGCACATCACGGAAAATTCGAACAGCCTGCTCACATTTATGGCTCGCCACGGAGAGTACCACTTTTAAGAGGAAGCTTTAGCTCGGGTGCTCCTATCTAAATACATGTAAAAGGAGAATTCGTTTTTCTCGGTAACCACTGCACCAAATTTGACGGGGTTTGCTGCATTTAAAAGAAAAACTTAAAATCTAGTGACTGTTGGTTTCGAATTTTTGAGTTAGGTCGTCAATATTTTATTAAAAATTGACAAAAATCGCAAATTTTCAGAAAACGAAACTATCAAGTTTACAACTCTGTAACTCAACCACTAAAAATGATAATACAATTCTGTGAATTGCATCTAATAGTACATCTAAAGCGGACAAAATTGATATGTTACACATGAATATAAAAAAATTTATTCATAGGGAAATACAACTTTTGCAAAACCGTTGTAACCAACGCAACAAATTCACGTAAGATGTAAAATGACATATTGAATTTGTCCGCTTTGAATGATCTAATGGATGCCGTTCACAGAACCGTGACATCAGTTCTTGATGCAGAGCTATGAATTTGTAAACTTCGTGCTTCCATTTTTTTCAAACGGTGAAATATTTGAAAATCGTTTAAAGAAAATTCAAGCCCTAAATCGAAATTCCGCTTCCAACAGTCACTAGAATTTAACTTTCTCTTTCAAATGCAACAAATTTCATCAAAATCGGTCCAGGGGTTATCTCATAAAAACGTTTTTGCGTTTTTACATGTATTTGAATAGGCCGCGTCGGAGTTGTGCCCGAGCTAAAGCTTCCTCTTAAGTAGCCATATTTATTTTCGAGCCCCCACTATGGAGTCCCTCAGAGACTAGCTGCGCTTTGGGACGTCAGCCCTGTCAATAAATGAATCATGCATGGTGCTTAAAGAAGGCAGGCGTCGTATCTAGCAATGAGCGAGTTTACTTTTGCCGTCCCTTTGGCCACGGTGCACATCGACCTTGTTCACGGAGGAGAAACGTTGAAACTGGCTCTTGAAATCAAATGAGCTGTCATGCGCACTGAATTTACTTGTTTGTAGAAAACCGGCACCGTACAAGAACAGAAATGGTAGCGATATGAACACGCACCTCCAATCGAGAGACGGCGCCTACATGCATGTGAGCGAAACGGAAGCAAGTGTATGTTGGACGAATCTTTCATCTTTGATGCCGAATACAAGTTTGTACCCAAATTTCAAGGGAAAATGTGCAGATTCAATGCATATGTAGGAATCTATGTGAAGCGCAGCATTTCTAAGCGGTCAATTCCGTGCTGCACAACTGAGGGTGATTCGTACAGTTCCTAGTGTTTAATTTCGGCCAATGCAACCAGTAATTTTATGCAGTGTTGATACTGATGCAGCGCAAGTAACGACAGCCACTACAGGGCCAACACGCGCGTTACACGAAACTAGCGCCTAGATTTACACGGCGACATTTTCTAATGCTTCTAATGATAACGCTTTCTTTGTAGCAATAAAACTGCACGGTTGGCTTGCAACCATTAACACTGGTTGTGTACTACAGCGTAATGACGATGAGCTTGTGGCCGCAAAGCCGTACAAGTGATCGGATGTTTCTGCAGTGATGAGAGAATGAACGTGGTAGCTGCTTCTGCCCGCGTGTCCCCCCCGGTGTGACGAAGCGACTGAGAACTCGTGCACATCTTTTGTGTTCATTACATGCTGCCACTGTCAACCTGACATAAGGCTGTGACCTCAACCCCGCAAACGCAAACACTATTCCACATCCAGGAAAATTTGGACTTGTTCACCTTTATTTATTGCCATCGAGAGCACATTAGAACAAAACAATAAAAATATCCGTATGGTAAAAAATTAATTATTATAGTTATTAATAAAATAGCAGATGAGTTCCTGAACTACCCACAACCAAAAAACTCGCTCACGAACACCAAGAAGCCGTTTTACGGGATTTTCCACATATTTCCCGCGCTTAAATCATAATTTGGAGGTGCAAACTTAGGCTTAGCTAAAATGATATGATGGACATTGCGGGGTTCGCTTCTTTCGTTCGTTCCTGAGCAATAGTTGCGCTATAAATCATGCCGGACGCATTTCAAGCTCAAGGATAGCGCAACCATGAAAAGGCCACGTTTTTGGATTAGCCTGAAGCAGAGCGGCAAATCGATTTTGTGATGCGGCAGCTGAATTTAGTCGGTTATGGTCGAATGTCAGTCTCGTGCCGCCTGACGCCATATGAAATGTATTTCAGGGGTGAAAGCATAAAGCGTTAACTCGGCAGCTAATATGCGGCTTTCACACGGTGTTTCTAACATTGAATGTTCCTCTTCGCACCTTCATATCGATCGTGTATATATTTAATGAGCTGCATGAAAACGATATCTCAAACTACGCAACGATTATCTAATACAAAACAACAAAAGTAAAATCGATGTTGACAAATTCATGTCGTCTCATTGCAGTTAACAGATAAGCCAACGCGGTTACACGTAAGTTTATAGTCCGTCGGACACTTTTCTACCTGACCGCAGGCTGCGAAGTTATCCCGAACCGGAATCCTAGAAAAGAAGGGGTCACAAACGTTTCGCTCAACGACTAGTCTCAACATACCCACGACTACAAGAACACGGGGAAGTCACGTTCAAGCAAATCACTCGTGTTTCCATGGATTGAAAACCCGCGTGCAAATACGCGCTTGAAAACTCATGTTATAGGTTCAGTGTGAGTGAAGCGCTTCTAAAAAAGCCAAATAATGTAGCCGGAACGCCTGCTCCTCTCCCCGTCTCTGGAGTGGTCCAAATTATGGTGCAATTGCAGAATTAGCATGGTACAGGACGTTGTAGCTCACTGGTTACGGCATTCGGCTGCTGCGGACGAGGCTCGAATTCCAGCTGCGATGGCCGAATTCGGATAGCAGTGGCACGCGAAAACGCTCGTGTGCTTAGGTTTACGTGCAAGTTAGAGAACCCCAGAGTGTCAAGTTAATTACAGAACACTCCAATACGGCGTCTGCCTTAGCGCACCTTTGAAACGTTAAACACATGTATTTATCACAAAATTCAATCCGCTGTGAAAGCCTCAGTTGCGGTCCGGGCTTGTGCAAGGTGCAGAAGGATGCAAAATCGTGCATGTGCAATTCCAGACTACCCTGAAATGTTTTCACAAGTGTGCGGGAGTCTTCTACCAATGGCCGCAGATTTTTACAGGGCTAATTATTAATTTTATTTTTATTCTTTCTTTCTATTTCTTGTTGTCATAAACAAATAGAGGAAAAAAAAAGACCTTTCTTACTGCGACATAAAGGATGAGAAAGGTGGATGAAGTTGTTTCATTTCCATCCTCTTCAGAGTTCATGACTGCAAGCACTTAAACATGAATAAAACATGAGAATATTTTTCCTTGCCTGATAAAGAAGCTATTGCGTTACAGCGAGTACAAGTGCCGGGAGACAGCTTCCTACCCAGTGGTGCACATTAGGCCGTTGGGAGTACGCCACATTGGGTTATATTCCCTTTGTGCAACATGATTTTTCCAGGCGTTAATTGACAACAAACTCCGGAGTGTGTGCGCTGCTACTTACGTAATCGTAATCGCTTATTTAATGTGAAGCATTTCCGGTACCGCTAGCGTACTATCGAACTGAAGGCACGTTGGCGGCTGTATCGAGGACAACCTGCAGTTCTGCGCGTCGCTCTAGTTTCAGTCCCATTGCGAGTAAAGTTCAGCCGCCGCCAACGAATACTCGCAGATGCGTGACTTGGCAATGTTCCCGATTACTTCCCTAGATTCGGGGATTTTAGGGACACCGGCATCACCTGGCGCGTCTCCGAGCAGATTCCCACGATCTGAGCCCACAACGCCCAGCGCCCACCAGAAAACGCGCACGTGCGCAGCTGCTCTGTGCCGTCGACGCGCACGCGCTGCGGCGTCCACGCGCAACCACGCATTGACGAGTGGAACAGCGAAACAGCCCTGTTGTGTCGTGAGTGTGTTATTAAAGCCAGTGGAGCGAGTTGACAGCGACGAGTTGCACTTTGCGATTGAGGAAGCGTCGTAAGGTGCAGCTTGTCCCTGACAGGGCTGAGTGAACATACGCGCGCTAGCGACGAAACTTTAGGTATGAGATAAAAAAATTCGATAGGCAAGGCGCGCACTCACGCGCCAACTCACGTTGTAGCACGGTGACACCTCGAACTGTCGGTGACAGAAAGAGGAACGTCGCTGCCGCTCGCAACAGCAACCACGGGAACCACATGGCGTTGGCAGGCGGCATCGGGACGACGACGTCTGTCCCGGCCGCGAATTGCGGCGGCAGATCTTCGGGCGCTGCTTTATCGTCCTCCGCGTATTCCGAATATTGCCAGCCACGATAATAAGCTTGGCTCTACCTGCAGTCCACGTGCCCTTCGAGTAGTCGAGCGACGGACACAGAACGACTTGTCTTTGCGCCGCGACGGCCGGCGGCGCCTCGAATCGCTGATGGGGGGGCAAAGCGACGGCAGCAGCACCTCCGGCGAAAGCCGACTCCACTGGCCGGCGACGGAGGCGGCTCTGACGGGGCCCCGGTCGAAGCACCGGGCCCGAGCCCGGTGGCCGCCATATTGAAGGCGGCCGCGGGGGCGCGCGCGGCGCACGACGTCACGAGTCCCTCTTCGCCCCTCCCTCCCTGCCTCACGTTTCCTCCCTCTCCCGCGATGCCTCATCGTGTTTGACGCGAGCCCTTCTCCCGTATATCTCGCTACTATTCCCTTCCGCCCCCTGTCGCTCCCCTCCAGAGTTCCGTTTGTCCGTTTCTTTCTCTCTCTCTCTCCAAAATCGACTCCCTCGCCTGTGCGAGTCGTCCTCGCCCACTGCCAAACATTTCAAGTTTGCTTCTAGTCGGCGCCGTCGTTTAAAAAAGAAAACAAAAAGTAGAAGAAGAAAGGTAAGAGAGGACAAAACACGACGCATCGCCCGTGTCGGATAGTTGCGTGGATGGATCGATTTAATAAAGGTGAAACTGGAGCAGGTTGGCATCGTTTACTGCCGCCGGACCCGTCTACAACAATTAATCGTGGTGCAATACAGGAGTGTCGCTCCGCGAAAGGCCGAGATGAACGGACGATGCCATCAATCACGCCCAGCTACACTGGCAAATACCGCGCGTGACTTTTATTCATTCTCCTTACGAAACTTCAATAAAATCATTGTTTCCGGGCCTTCACGCAACCGAGAGTTTTGGGCAAACAAAAACAACCGCTAGTGACGTACTTGGAACGACCGAGAAGCTAGCAACAGAAGAAATCCTGTTCGCGGCAGTGGAATGACAGGAGTAGAATAAATAAGAAAGCTAATTCGCTTATGAAAGAAAAATGAAGCTTCGCTTGGTCGGCATAATTCAATTCATGAATTGTGAAGAAATACCGGAAATAACTTTAAGTAACACGTTCGTGACGTGAATGAGTACAAAGGTATGTAAATTATTTGACTGGCGCCACATACGTTTCATGCATAAGAAAACGCGTTGTCTAATGTTTCCCCGGTGGCGTCCTCATTGTTGACACTTCCACCTCAAGGAGAAGGAGGAGATAAAGGGGAGGAAAGACAGGGAGGTTAGCCAGTGTAAGTACCGGCTGGCTACCCTGTGCTGGGGAAAGGGGTAAAGGGTATAAAAGGAGAAAGAAGAAGAAGAGGAAAAAAATTGGAAATCAAAAAGTTCACACAGTAACGCGATACTACCCACTACAACATTCAAAGGCAGTCGCACAATTCGCATGTCCTTAAAAACCAGCAAAGCCCTTAAGGCCTTGATTGCCGAAGCCCGTCTGGACCAGTGTCCTAGAGCTTTTTCCTCTGTAAAGGGGCGATTGTCTAGTTTTTCGATCGCGGTCACGAGCACTTTTCTTGGCACTTTGTAACGAGGACAGTCACAAAGGAGGTGCTCAATCGTCTGCTCGCAGCCGCAGGTGTCACAAGTAGGGCTGTCGGCCATTTCAGTGCGGAATGAATAGGAGTTCGTGAATGCCACGCCGAGCCACAGGCGGCACAGAAGTGTTGCTTCCGCTCGTGGTAACCCTGGTGGTAGGCGGAGTTGCAGACGTGGATCTAATTTGTGGAGACGTGCGTTCGCGAATTCACTGGTGTTCCACAGATTCTGCGTAAGCTCGCGGGCGAGGGAGCGAAGACTTGTTGCTGCATCTGTTCTTGACAGCGGTATGGGTATAATCTGGGTACCATCATGGGCCGACCGGGCAGCGTCATCCGCACTGTCATTTCCCGAAATTCCGCAGTGACCCGGTATCCACTGGTAGATGACGTTGTGTCTCATGTTGATTGCGTGATGGCGGAGTAGTCGTATGTCTGCGACTAGTTGCACATTTGGTCCGTGGTTGAAAGGGCACATCAGACACCGGAGAGCTGCCTTTGAGCCACATAAGAAGGACCATGAATGTGATGATTTGTGAACAATAAACTCCAGAGCAGCACGGATAGCTGCGAGTTATGCAGCCGTCGATGATGTAATGTGAGATGTCTTGAACTTGAGGGTGACACACTCTGCTGGAATCACCACTGCTCCAGCTGAACTTTTAGAGGAGACAGAACCGTCCGTGTAAACGTGGATGCGTCCTCTGTGCTTGGCAAGTAGGAATGAAATCATGGTCTGTTTGAGGGCGAAAGTTGACATCTCCGTTTTCTTTTTGATACCGGGAATAACAAGAAGAGCCTGGAGTGGATGGAGGTACCACAGCGCTAGAGATGGTCGTGCTGCAGGCATGAAGTTTGACGATAAAGTTCCATGGTTGGCGGAAATATTCTTGCTAAACGCTGAACGAAGTCGAGCGGCA
This sequence comes from Dermacentor andersoni, assembly GCF_023375885.2. NCBI lineage: Eukaryota > Metazoa > Arthropoda > Arachnida > Ixodida > Ixodidae > Dermacentor > Dermacentor andersoni. Next base: position 32,751,347 of record NC_092814.1, on the reverse strand, counting down.
GGAAGGGAGGCGAGATGATGCGATGGAAGTCGGGCGAAGTGCCTGATATGCATCCTTAAAGTGTCGACTTGAAGATACGTATTGATGGGGTGGTCATGCGCGATGGCTATTGTTGTTGCCATGGATGCACAGCTGGGAAGACCAAGGCAAATTTGCAGAGCTTGAGCTTGTACAGACTGGAGGGCACGGAGGTTGGTCTTACCGGTCCCACCCAGTACAGGTAAGCTATAGCGCAGGAGACCGAGGAACAGTGCGTTATAGAGTTGGAGCATCGCACTCACAGATGCACCCCATGACTTTCCCGCAAGAAATCTGAGCACGTGGGTTATCATGACTAATTTCCTTTTTAGGTAGGAGATATGAGGACTCCCGGAAAGGTCTCGATCTATTATCACTCCTAGAAAGTGATGCGTCTTCTCGTAGGCAGTTAGCTGTCCATTAATTCTGATAACGTACGGGTTCATTGCTTTACGCGTGAAAGCGACTATAGAGCACTTCTCGGAGGACAGCTCCAGACCTCGCGCTCGAAGATAACCTGACGTTAGTGTGGCCGCTTTTTTAAGTCTGGCGCGCACCTGGGGACGCGTCGCTCCTGATGACCAAATGCATATATCGTCTGCATAGATCGACACATGGATGGATTGCGGAAGGGTATGAACCAGGTCGATGAGCACGAGGTTAAACAGAGTGGGGCTCAAGACTCCGCCTTGTGGTACGCCACGGTAGGTGTTGTGTTGTGATGACGCACCATCCTCTGAAGCTGGATATACACCGAAAAACAAGGCCGCCTAGGCCTACATCGCCCAAGGCGTACAGGATGGCTTGATGAGTTACGTTGTCATAAGCGCCTTTAATATCCAGGAACATCCCGCTGACAGTCTCCTGAGGCTTTTTTCGTGCTGAACAGAAGAGACAAGATCTATGACGTTGTCTACAGAAGAGCGTCCGCGTCGAAAGCCTGCCATAGCGTCAGGGTATAACTTGTGGTGTTCTAGATACCACTCTAGACGCGTCAGCACCATCCTCTCCATCACCTTTCCTAGACAACTGGCCAGGGCAATGGGACGATAAGACGCCACGTCTAGGGGTGATTTACCTGGTTTGAGCAGAGGCACAAGGCGGCTGGACTTCCATGCAGCAGGAACTACTCCTTCACGCCATGAATTATTGTACACATCTAGAAGTGCATGCCGGGCTGTTTGACCGAGGTTTCCAAGAGCTGCGTATGTCACCCCGTCAGGCCCTGGCGATGAGGAACGTTTGCACGCTGCCAACGCCGCCTGCAACTCCCCGATGGAAAACAGATTGTCCACACGAGAATCCCGCCAGATTGGAACATCACGGGGATCACGTGTAGCGAACGACGGTGGTAGACCAGCAACCTTGAAACAGAAGTCCTCCGCTAAGTCGATCTCTCTGCGACCTTGCTAGAGAGCCAGGCATTTGAAGGGGTGGCGTTGTTGCGGTGATGTTCGAAGACCACGCACTGTTCTCCATATATGTTACAGGGGTTTATGCGGATCAAAGGAATCGCAGAAGGTCTTCCATCTTAGAGACTGGAGGGAGTTGATCCGACGCTGCATCTTCTTCTGTATGCGTCTCGCCTCCCTTAGGTCGTAGATGGACTTGGTGCGCCTGTACCTTCGTTCCGCGCGACGGCGGATTGCTCGAAGACGCTCCAATTCTGCTTCGAATTCAGAGAATTTAGGAATAGGCCTAAAATATCTTGTGGCTTCTTGAGCAGCGGCGTTAATTAGCTTCTCGATGTTGCCAGGTAGACAGTCCTGGATCTGTTGGCAATTATTCTCCATGAGCAACTTGTATTTAGGCCAGTCGATGTGATGAAGAACTGTAGTAGAGTGTGACTTGCGTATGCCGTCGATTTTAACATATGTTGGAACGTGGTCACTACCATGCGTTTTGTTGTCCGTGAACCATTTCACACTGGCACTGAGGCATCTTGAAACAAAAGTTAAGTCCAGGCAGCTGCTGTATGTCAACCCCCGCAGAAAAGTTGGACTGCCATCATTTAGGTAGCAGAGCTCGTGGTCCGACGCGAAGGATAGTACACGTCTTCTTCTATAGTCCATATTTAAGCTTCCCCATAGCGGATGATGCGCTTTGAAGTCGCCGGTAATAACCCATGGTCCAGGTGTCACTGTTAAAATTGCACCTAGTCTTGCGTTGTCAAATTGACTCGAAGGTGAAATGTAGGCACCTACGAGCATGAGTGCGACGTTCTTGCATGTTATAGTCAAACATACGTACTGATTGTCGTCATTAGGTGCCGCTGTATGTGGGAAGTAGCCCTTGTAGGTGTACACACGCGCCAGAAATTGTACGTTGGTTTATATATACTAACACGTTAGACGGGGGGGGGGGAAGGGGTGGAAAGTTTGCAGATAATTTCTTTTAATATTTAAACCTTTTTACTATTATGAGCAACTGCAACTTTCAGAGGAAACGTAGTTTCCGCTCCCCTTCGTGCAATATCCTGTCTTGTTCTTTTATTTCCTCCTCCCGTATTTCAAGCGTATTTCATTTACACCGCTCGTCTCTACGTCCTCCGCCACAATTAAGATGCTTCCTGTCTGTAAGACCCTTAGTCGGGAGAAGCCCGTTTTCAGGAAAAAATGCCGCACTGTAATAGGAGCGTTTTTTTCGGACCCTGTCCCTTCTATCATAGCCTCATCTTGCAAAATTACCAGTAGATAATGACCGACATTGTGAGTCAGGCGTATATTGGGCATGACTGATGCTACCGACATCGATGCCTCATCCCAAACACAGCAAAGACGCAAACTATTGCAGCCGTTTGAGAAATTGTGGCGTCTATCCGGTCAAAAGGTACTGGTGGAGGCGCGCATCAGTTTTCAGAAGCATCGATGGTTACCTCCCTTATTGCTAGAAATACAACTTGCAAATCTTTATTTCTCAAAAAGTGCTTGTATTGGGTTCTTCGTTATTTCGTAACCAGTTTTCTGAGAGCCATAATTATGATTAAAAGGCGATGTGCAAACATAAAAGAAAATGTTGCCTGAATGGTAAATGCTACTAGTCACGTTGATGACGCATTACACTAATGAAACGACGCCTATTAAATTCGTAGACGCAATATTTCGTTTTTAATATTCTTCACAATTCATGGCCAGGTTATCGATCTGTTAAGATACCCACGCGTGGAGGCATTTAGCAGAGTGCCGATGTCAAAACTTGGATAATGATCCGGCTTTGGATAACGAGTAAAGAGCTTTATTTTGTCTTGTACAATGTCAAGACAAGAATAACTCCATCTATTTTACTCGCTTATGCTTCCATCGCTCCATTAAAACACGAATATGCTTTCCTAATGTAGCCCGAGAGCTCTCTCAGTGATGTGTGACTCACAAATGAAAGCCACTGAAAAGCGAGGTTTGTATTGATCACCAGTCTGTTTATCGCAGGCGAACTTCCAAAAGCTTAAAGCAGACATTTTAGCAAAATTACATCATGCTTCATTTTTATTAGATGTATTTCAATCTTGTTGAGTCTATAGCACGAATAATCATGGACAAGCTATACTAAAACTGTCTACGCAAACGATGGTTATATGCTTAAAAGGTACTGATGGGCTAGTTAGTGAGCAGTATGATATTGAAACAGCGCACTTACATCTCATGAGGTAGTCGTAAGCAGGTCATACCTTATGTGCACCCAATTTCCCACAATCTGCGAAAGATAGGTCAAAGGGCTGACGTTGATGTGGTGTTTTCGGCACCTGTTCAATTGTCAAGCCTGTGCAAAAAGGTGAATGGTGCAAAAAAGGAACGAGTCCCTGTGCAATCAACCACCGAAAGCCCTACGTCGCTTGTACAGAGAGTGGTTTATATGATCCCTCTGTCCTGTAACAAGGTATATAGTGGGCAGACGGGCAGGTGCTTGAATACGAGACTAACTGAGCACAATTATCACTACACAGCTAAAGGTCCAGGTCATTTAGCCTTTAATTGTCGGGTTGTGGCTGCAAACCCGTCTTGAAAGATACGGAAGTAGTGCGCAGGGAACACAAGAAACAAACAAAGGAAATCCTTGAAGCAATAGAAATTGGCAAATGGAAAGATAGGTGTATCAGTTTCCCCTCGGTATCATTGTCTAAAAACGTGCGCCGCTACCTTGGACTTTCACTATTCGTACAGTGGGAATCGAAAAATATTATCTTAATTTTTGTGTGTCTTTTACTCTGGGTCTTGTTCACGCCTCACTGCCATCAGAGCACATGCGTTTCTCAAGGGACACTACGAAAAAGCGGGTCTTTGAGCAATAAAGCAGTAGTTGCAGTCCAGTGCCTCTGTATTTCATTTCTATTTGTGCGTGTACGTGTCAGATGTAAGTGCGCTCCTTCAATATGATGGCTATATATAAGGGCGAATGGGCAGAACTGCTCAGTGGTCGATGGCAATAATGCAGACTAACCAGCATTATCGCCAGGTTATTCTCCTTTATTCTCATCTATATACCCTGAACAACTTAAGTCTGCCTATATTTTTATAATACATTGCTAGCTTTCAGATTGTTATGATAATTAACCGCTTCCTCGCTGTAAAGAATGCAAAGAATGGAAACGTAGAACTTTAAGCCACATGGTCACCCCTCAAGCTGCAGTTTCTCGAGAAGTAAAAAAAAATGACGATTTATTTCATTTGAGTATTGGTTCCTTTTATAAGTGTAGTATAAGACCCCGTGACTTAAACAGAGAGAAAGAGAAAGCAGGGGGAGGGAGAGAGAGAGATAGGGCGATTGACCAGACGAGTGTCCGGTTTTCTACCCTACACTGGGGAGAAAGGGAGAATAGAAAGAGAAAAGTGGGACAGTGTGAACACTGTGTGCACGCAGGACGATGTATACGGGACTGTAAACTGTTACTGTGGCCAGCGAACTTCAAAAGCTGCAGTAGCTCACGACTAGCTTTCTGCGACAGCAATGGATGTGGCCAAGGTCCAGGAATTTTCATTTCCTGGAGTCTAACTGACTTCGTGCGATCTGGGAAAGAGATTTTATGGACGTGCTAATATTGACTTAACTGCTCAGGAGAAACAGAACGATATGAACTTTTAAAACAAGAATGTGTGCATACTACAGCAGAAAAAACATGACAGGCTACACCGCTCAAAGAACCGATGGTCTGCTCATGACCCTGGCCTCGATTTACTACAGCCTTAAATGCGAAAAACAATTCCAGGCCCATTCTATTTGATCCTTCAACATTTACGAATGCGAAACCTACGTAGCCCACAGCCAACTTTTCTAACATAAAGTCCAGGTAACTGCTACCAAGTTACCCGTGAGCACAAGGTTGAGCCTTCGCGCGCAATATTATGTCAAAATGTTACGTATTTGGCACAGCAAAAACCCCCACGTGCCGGACCGTCCACTCCCTCGACTGCTTCATTGTGCGTGGTGAGCAGGAGAGCGTTTGCGAAGGCCCAGATGCGAAAGGCCTCCCTATTCGGCCCGACGAGAGACGCTTTCCTCAAGTTCCCTCATCGCTGCCGTCCCTGTTGGCGCGCACCATGGCGCGGCTTCGCACTGGCCCCATCCACGACACGTTTCAGCGCAAGCGCGAGCTTTGTCGAACGGCTGTGGAAACCACTTGGCAACGACGGCGAAACTTCGACCTGTAAAAAAGCGCGGAGGCACAGAAAAGTGATGCGGTGCGCAAACGGCATTTGGAACACCCGCAGCGTCACGACCATGCGTCTTACCCAACTGAGAACATTTTCGCTTCTGTTTCGATATACAGTACACCCTGAGTCGGGTGACTCAGAAGCTTCTAAAATTCTCGTATGCCAGTGGCCTTCTCGGCCAGTGCTGCCAAAACAAGAACGGAAAAAAATTATACTGAATAGATTTTGCGCCAAAAAACAACACACACAAGAAAGACGACGACACCACGACGACACCACCACACAAGAAAGACGACGACCAAGCGCCCATGGTGTCGTCGTCTTTCTTGTGTGTGTTGCTTTTTAGCGCAAAATCTTTTCAGTATGCAAGATCGCCAAGTAGCCCAGCAGTTAACTCTTCTAAAAAAAATTACTTTGCATGAAGTGCATGAACCGCCTGTATCGTAAGCACCAGCAACAGTAACACAAGACGTGCTGCTTCGGTGTACGTGTCAGTAAAGTTTAAGGTTGTCATTACGACCATTCTAATTAAAGGCAGGATGCAGTTCGTCAGCTTAGGAAACGGGAGGCTGCAACTTTCTAGCGTTTCTAGCAACACAGTACACGACGGCCATTTTTTCTTTGATGTGTGCTTTTAAGAATGTGGAATTACAGAAATTACACAGCCGTACTAAGTGCACTCTAAAGCTTATACTTCAACGCGTAAGATCCATAGGTCTGCGGGAGGTGCTTTTTTTTAAACATTGAATGTCAAGGAGATGTTGGCGCCGACTACTGTTTTTCACATAGAAATGCAAATAATTGAGGCCACAGATTTATGAAACGGTCGCATAAAACACTAAAATTCGAAGACATGACATATACCCCAAACATACTTAAATAATAACAAGCCAACAAACACTGACACCAAGGCAGTGTTGGTCGTCTACACCCATTTGCTCCCCGATCCAAACCGCTCTCTTTCTGTATCTTAACGTTATGCCTAGCAATCTTCATTCTATCGCTCTTTGCGCGGTCCTCAACTTGTTCTCAAGCTTCTTTGTCAGTCTCCAAGTCTCTGCCCCATATGTCAGCACTGGTAAAATGCACTGATTGTACACCTTGCTTTTCAATGATAATGGTAAGCTTCCACTCAGGAGCTGGTAATGTCTGCCGTATGCGATCCAACCCATTTTTATTCTTCTGTGAATTTTCTTCTCATGATTAGGGTTCCCTGTGATTAATTGACCTAGGTAAACGTACTCCTTCACATATTCTAGAGGCCGATTGGCGATCCTGAACTCTTGTTCCTTTGCCCGACTATTTATCATTATCTTTGTCTTCTGCATATTAATCTTCAACCCCACTCTTCCGCCCTGTCTGTTAAGGTCCTCAATCATTCGTTGTAAGTGGTCTGCATTGTTGCTGAATAGAACAGTGTCATCAGCAAACCGAAGGTTGCTGAAATTATTCACCGTCGATCTTTACTCCTAAGCCTTACCAGTTTAATAGCTTGAATACTTCTTCTAAGCACGCAGTGAATAGCATTGAAAAGATTGTGTTTCCCTGCCTGACCCTTTTCTTTTTAGGTATCTTCCTGCTTTTCTTGTGTAGGATTAAGGTAGCTGTAGAACCTCTGTAGACATTTTCCAAGGTATTTACGTAAGCATTCTGTATGCCTTGGTTGCGTAACGTTGCTATGACTGTTGGTATCTCTGCTGAATGAAATGCCTTTTCGTAATCTATGGAAGCCATATAGAGAGGCTTATTGTGCTCTGCGGATTTCTCGACAACCTGATTAATGACATGGGTGCGATCCATTGTAGAGTATCGCTTCCTGAAGCCAGCCTGTTCCCTTGGTGGACTGAAGTCCAGTGTTGCCCTTATTCTATTGGAGATTATTTTGGTAAATATTTTATATAATACTTGGAGTAAGCTAATGGGCCGATAATTTTTCAATTATTTAATGTCTCCATTTTTGTGGATTAGTATAATGTTTGCATTCTTCCAGTTTTCTGGGACCCTTGCAGTCGATAGACACTTCGTATAAAGAGCCGCAAGTTTTCCAAGCATATGTCTCCTTCATCTTTGAAAAAATCGACTGTTATTCCATCTTCTCCTGCTGCTCTTCCTTGTTTCATGTCTTGCAAGGCCCTCCTCACCTCATCGCTAGTTATTGGAGGAGTTTCTGTATCCTGTTCATTGCTGTTTCTAATTGAGGTATCCTGACTCCTCGGGTACTGTACAGGTCAGTATAGAATTCTCGCACTGCTTTTACTGTATCTTCGAGATTGCTGATGATATTACCCTGCTTATCTTTCAGTACATACATCTTGGTTTGTCCTATGGCAAGTTTCTTTCTCACTTATTTCAGCCTGCGTCTATTTTGTACGGTTCCTTCAGTCGTTGTCACGTTATAGTTTCGAATGTCACTTATTTTCACCTTGTTGATCAGTTTTGACAGTTCCGCGAATTCTATCTTATCTCTGGGGTTGGACACTTTCATTTTTTGTCGTTTCTTTATTAGGTCCTTTGATACATGGGATAGCTTGCCTACTGGTTGCCTTGGTGCTTTGCCTCCCACTTTAATTGTTGCCTCTGAAGCCAACCTACAAACGGTTTCATTCATTACCTCTATGTCATCATGATCTAAGGCTGCATATTTGTTTGCAAGTACCAGCGTGAATTTGTCTGCTTTTACCCTTACTCCCTCTAGGTTGACCTGTTTCATCTTGACCAATTTTGCTCTTTCTCTCTTCAAATTCAGGTGAATCCTAGCCCTCACTAACCTATGATCCCTGCACTTTACCCTACCTATCACATCTACATCCAGCAATATGCTGGGATCAGCAGAAAGTACGAAGTCAATTTCATTTCTTGCTTCCCCATTAGGGCTATTCCAGGTCCACTTTCTGTTGCTACGTTTCCTGAAAACGATGTTCATTATTCGAAGCTTATTCCTTTGTGCGAATTCTACCAGCACCTCTCCTCTAGCGTTCCTAGAATCGACGCCGTAGTTGCCAATTCCTTCTTCTCCAGCCTGCTTTTCCCCACTTTTGCATTGAAGTCACCCATTACTACAGTATACTGAGTTTTGCACTTTTCTCATCGCTAATTCAACATCTTCATAAAACTGACGTACTTCCTCATCATCGTGACTGGATGTTGGAGCGTAGGTTTGTAATACCTTTAATCTATACCTCTTATTAAGTTTGATTACGACCACAGCTACACTCTCATTAATGCTGTAGAATTCGTCAATAATGCCTGCTATGTCCTTACGGATTAGGAATCCTACCCCGTATTTCTTCTTATCTAGGAGACCTCTATAGGAGAATACATGTCTGTTATTCAGCAATGTGTAAGCCTTACCAGTTCTCATCTCACTAAGGCCGATGATATCCCAAACAATGTCTGATAGTTCCTCAAAGAGTCCAGCTAAGCTAGCCTCACTGGAGAGGGTTCGGGTGTTAAACGTTGCAAGGGTCAGTTTCCATTGGCGGCCTGCCCGGACCCAGAGATTCTTAGCGCCCTCTGCTGCGTTGCAGGTGTGACCGCCGCCTTGGTCAGGTGCTCCGTAGCTGCTGGGGACTAAGGGCAATGGGTAATTGAGTGAGCCATTTGGGGGGAGGGGGTGGCCGAATACTGCACCAGGGAGGCCAATTCCTGTTCTGGTGAGGTGGTGTCTTGTTGACGCTTAGTGGGGCTTCCAAATTTGGCTGTACCTGGATTAGTATAGCCTCGCTCGCTCTCGGCATCTTTTGCCGGTGACAGGTGTCACTCCAAGCCTGCAGATGTTGTGCACAGGAGAAGGTGAATTTCAAGCTCACCATCGTAATAAACAAAATTTAAAAATCCTATAGCGGGATTCGAACTTACGACTATGGCAACCGAGCATTCGACACAGCTCAGTCAGATAATACCACAGGCGGCGAGGCTACCTCATCGCCGAGAAGTACAGCCCCGAGGGCCCTACATGCCTAAAAACTTCTTTGATTTATCCGCGATAGAAGTTTTTTCCCGATCGCGGTGGGTAACTCAATATAGAATGATTTCTAAACGGTTCTGGCCTCTTAGTTCTTTAATCGCAGGTGCGCGGACGGCCGTGAACACGGCTAGGTAAACACTACAGGCGCACGGACGACCACACATACACAGGTGGTTGTGAATTCGGCTAGGCGAAAAATACTCCCGTTAAAAATGATAATATCGTGCACGATGCGCTTACTTCGAGTCAGTCAAAGTCAATTTCGTATGCTTGAAAACATGCTTGAAATTTTCCGCGCAATAGGGGTTTTGCTGATCGCAGCAGGTGACACGGCATAGTATTCCTCAATAGTTCTAACATCGCAGTTTCGGAGTGACCCGTACGCATGCGGCCATGAACGCGGCCAGATACACGGTACATTTTCGGCGAACTTGAACAATACCTAAATGTAGTGTAGAAGAAAATGAGAAAAATGATATCTTTCAGCGTTTACAGGAAATTTACTAGTCGCGTCTTGACGGCGGTACATCAAACAACTCACGGTCTCGGCTGCCTGTCTCACGCATCGGAGAAGTAATTCCTAACGAGGTGGAAATGATAGTGTTTGATTACGAAAGGTCATTAGAAACATAAGGTATATTATATGCTAAGGTAGAAGCAACAAGTCATCTCGCATGCCTTTGGTGTTCCAGAGAATTATTTGCATGCACTGCAGGACAAACTAGCAAAATGGTTAGTCTAGGATAGGAACACAATCCTATTTAATGTTGTTAAATGGTCGTTTGATAAATACAGAATATCAGGCATGCTATGGTCCTACGTTAGTTTTCTACTGTGGTGTGAACCTAATACGGGGGCGTATTAGGTTACGTTAGGCTAGAAAGCGGCTCTTCATCCAATTTTGTCACTGATCTGTATTATGTTTTGCTGAAAGCCGCTTCTTTGCCTGCCGAGCTGGACACAGGTGAAGTCAGCAGAAATGCTTCATCATCAGGTAAATACTGCCAAAAGAATAAGCAGCGTGTTTCGGCATTTTCTCTTGTTTAGTTCGACCTTCCAGATAATTCGGCCAGTTTCGTCATCCTGTCTTGCACGAATTAACGGAAGTCGACTGTATGAACTTAATGGTTGAGTGTACCTTTAAGATCACCCGCCGCGGTTGCTCAGTGGCTATGGTGTTGGGCTACTGAGCACGAGGTCGCGGGATCGAATCCCGGCCACGGCGGCCGCATTTCGATGGGGGCGAAATGCGAAAACACCCGTGTACTTAGATTTAGGTGCACGTTAAAGAACCTCAGGTGGTCGAAATTTCCGGAGTCCTCCACTACGGCGTGCCTCATAATCAGAAAGTGGTTTTGGCACGTAAAACCCCATAATCTAATCTACCTTTAAGATCAAGAGCTGTTTAATTCGTGCACTAAATACTGCATAAACAAGAGTGACGAATATGACACCAGACATGAGAGATAAGGCATGACTCTTCCAGCTAAACCACCGGTATTTTTCTTGATAAAATTTTGCATAGTGGTGAAACACGTGCAAAGTTTCTCTGTTTTAACCAGAATAAGTTCAAAGTATGCATTGTCTGCGTCAATGCCGTATAATAAAGTGTCGTTATTAGGTTTCGTATCCGAACGAACTTATTCCCCTAGCGCGTTTATATACAATAATATTTTGCACGTTTTTGTTTTATTAATATTACTATTATCAGCGCCTTGGCGTCCCTGTGGGGCTACAACTTGTAGCCGAATACAGAGAACACAGTTTCGCGGACAAGGCGCCGGAAGCAGCCTTCGGTATCTCTCTGCCAAGCGGCATTCCCACTGCTTTCGCTTGAATTGCTTTCGCTGTTCTTCACGGCCGAATACAAAAGGGATATATGTAGCGACAAGTATGCTTGCGTAGAAGACGTTGCAGGGACGGAGGTGAGCAAAAGAGACGCGGTTTTTCATTAATGGCGAACCGCAGAAGAACGTGCGGCCAGCGCACTTGATCGTCTTATATAGGGCTTCCCTGCTGAGTGAAAGTCCGTATTCTCGTGTTAGTATGTCTGGATGCATATGTCAGAGAAACCTAGAAATCGGCATGCCGTGAAATGGAAAGGTGGAGAAAAGGGGCAGCTCCAGAGAAAATCTCGAGCTCCTCGGAATTCTCTTCAGCTTAAGAGGAAGCTTTAGCTCGGGTGCTCCCATCTAAATACATGCAAAATGAGAACTCGTTTTTCTCGGCAACCCCTCCACCAAATTTGACGAGGTTTGTTGCATCTCAAAGAAAAATGTTAAATCTAGTGACTGTTTGTTTAGAATTTTCCATTTAGTTTGTCAATTGTTTAATAAAAAGTGGCGAAAATCGCAAACATTCAGAAAACAAAACTATCAAGTTTACAACTCCGTAACTTTCAAATGAAAAATGATTTCACAATCCTGTGAATTGCATCTAATAGCACATCTAAAGCGAATACAGTGGTTATGTTACATATGAATCTCAAAAAAAATTAGTGATGTGTAAATACAGCTTATGCAGAAGCCTCGTACACAACGTAATAAATTTACGTAATATTTAAATCGACATATTCAATTTGTCCGCTTTGAATGATCTAATGAGTGCCGTTTACAGAACTGTGATATCTGTTCTTGACGGAGAGCTACTAATTTTTAAACATTGTGCTTCTACTTTTTCACAACTTTCGAATTTCTGAAAATTCTTTCAACAAAATTCACGCCCTAAATCGAAATTATGCCTGCAACAGTCACTATAACTTAGCTTTCTCTCTCAAATGCAACACATTTCATTGAAATTCGTCCAGAGGTTATTTCAGAAAACCGTTTTTGCGTTTTACGTGTATCGAATAGACCACGTCGGAGTTGGGCGCGAGCTAAAGCTTCCTCTTAAGTTTATGCCGATCGTGAAATTCCCGTTACTCCATCTACGCTGAAAGAGGCGAAACGTATATTGAGAGTCGTCTATTGATAGAGATGTGGAGAAAGCGCTTCAAAACTTTTCTTGTGCTTCTAAAGTTACTGCATGTAGTAAATATTACCGGATCAGTGTACTTATGGCCGCGGCGATTTTGGTTGTCTTGATCAACAACAACTTAGGTGGTGGGTAATACATTGTGACAATAAGGCGGCTGTTACAGCGAATCTGTATATGGCTGGCCGATTCGTCCGTCCGTCTGTCGCCTGTACGCCAAAAACTCCTCCGGCGCAACCCCCTACGTATGCGCAAGAAAAGAAGAAGAGAAAGAGTGGCGCGCGATTGGGTGCGCCAGTAGCGACGTCGTTGCTCCCCATCGCAGTCGAGCGCGCGCGCAGCAGTTTCTCTCCGGCTAAGAAATGGGTAGGCCACGCGTACTCCTGAGGAGCAGGCAGCTTTCGATCCGCAACACCGCGAGCAGAACCGGGAACGAGCTCGTCTACGCCGTGCCGATGCTACAGCCTGGGCAGAGGAACAGGCTCGTGCAGCCGATCGCAAGCAGCAACTGCATACTGAGGATCCGGCAGCCTACCAACCCGTAGTTTAATGAACCATCAGGATTAACCCACTGATAAACACCGGGGCCGCACGTCTCAGCTTCGCCGGTTAACCATCTGTACAGAGTGCTTGGGCAGGGATTACTTTAATTATTTTTACATTTTAAAGCGAAGCTTTCTTTGCCTCTTCCTTCGACTTTCCCACTGCTGCTGCTGCTGCTGTGGGCTGCTGTGGCTGCTGCTGTCGTGCACACCGCGTCGGGGGGTGGTTCAGAGCGTGTGTATATGTGACAGGCGCAAGTAAGAGAGGACAGGCGACGGGAGAAGCTCGTTTTCACCCCACCGCGTGGAATGTGCACAATGCCCTCTGGAGCTCCCTGGCCGCCACCACATTAACCACTTCACAGCTGTAATTATCCGCGACTCCCCTCGGAAACATTGCAGAAACGGCAGCGCTTCCCTTTCGACTAAAGTGCGAGGCCAGAGGGGACGCAGATAGAACTGTAGAGAGAAGAAAAGGAGAAGGAGGAGAGAGATGAGAAGAGGCAGTTCCGATGTAAGAGAGGGGGGGGGGGGGTAACTTGAGAAGGCAAGGAAACCCCCCTACGATGCGACAGCGGTTTTGGGGAAACAGGATAAGCTTAAGAGGAAGCTTTAGGTCGGGCCCAACTCCGACGCAGCCTATTCAAATACATGTAAAACACAATAAGTTTTCTCTGAGATAACCCCTGGACCAATTTTAATGAAATTTATTGTATTTGAGAGAGAAAGTTAAATTCTAGTGACGGTTGGAAACGGAATTTTCATTTAGGGCCTGAATTTTAGGAAAAGTATTTTCAAAAATTCGAAAGTTTGAAAAGATATACGCACGAAGTTAATAAATTAATAGCTCTGCATCAAAAACAGATATCGTGGCACTGTAAACGGCGTCCATTAGGTCATTCAAATCGGACAAATTCATTATGTCAATTTATATCTTAGGTGAATTTGTTAAGTTGTGCACAGGGGTTCTGCAAAAGATATATTTCCATATTACTCCATTTCTTTAGATTCATGTGTAACATATGAATTTTGTCTGCTTTAGACGTGCTATCAGATGCGATTCACAGAATTGTGATATCATTTTTCTTGCTGAGTTAAAGAGTTGTAAACTTGACAGTTTCGCTTTCAGAAAATTTTCAATTTTTGCCAATTTTTAATAAAAATTTCACAATCTAAATAGAACATTCGAAACAAACAGTCACTAGATTTTTAATGTTTTTTTTTTTAAATGCAACAAACTTCATCACATTTGGCGCAGTGGTTGCCGAGAAAAACGAATTCTCCTTTTACATGTATTTAGGAGCACCCGGGCTCAAGCTTCCTCTTAAGAGGAAGCTTTAGCTCGGGTGCTCCTATCTAAATAGATATGTCTAAGATGTATCTAAAATCTATCTAAATAGATTACACTGCACCACATTTCGCGAGGTTTGTTGCATTTAAAAGAAAAACATAAAACCTAGTGACTGTTGGTTTTGAATTCTTGATTTAGGTACTCAATTTTTTATAAAAAATTGGCAAACATCGAAAAATTTCAAATAACAAACAATCAAGTTTACAACTCTGTAACTCAACAACAAAAACGATAATACAATTCTGTGAATTGCATCTAATAGTACATCTAAAGTGGACAATATTCATACGTTACACATGAATATAAAAAAAAATATGTGTAATATGTAAATACAGCTTTTGCAGAACCCTTGTAATCAACGTAACAAATTCACGTAAGATGCAAAATGACATATCGAATTTGTCTGATTTGAAATATCTAATGGATGCCGTTTACAGAACTGCGATATCGTTCTTGATGAATAGCTATGAATTAGTAAACATCGTACTTCTATAATTTTCAGGCGGTCGAATATTTGAAAATCTCTTTTACAAAATTCAAGCCCCAAATCGACATTTCGCTTCCTACAGTCACTAAATTTTAACTTTATCCCTTAAATGCAACAAATTTCATTGAAATCGGTCCAGGGGTTATCTCAGAAAAACGTTTTTGCGTTTTACATGTACTTGAATAGGCCGCGTCGGAGTTGGGCCCGAGCTAAAGCTTCCTCTTAAGTTCAAGGTACGGTACAGTACGTTGCTGCTATTTCTGAAAATAAACGCCATGGAAATATCTCAAGCGGGCAACTTACGCAGGGCGTGCAGAAGCAGAGCCGCTTTAATTAAAGCGCACGGCAGGGTCCAGGAGACACTACGGAAGCGGTCGACCTTCAAATCAACACTTCTGTGCCCGCCGCGTTAAATTTGAGGCTATGGCATTGCTAGAGGGCGTGGATTTGATCCCAATAGCGGGAGCCGCATTTCGACGGGGGCGAAATAGAAAACGCAGGTGCACCTAGATTTTGGGACGCGTTAAAGGACATCACGGTGTCAAAATTAATTCGGAGTCCGCCACTACAGCTTACCTCATAATCCGAGTGTGGTTTTGGCACGCACAGCCCCATAATCCAATTCAAGTTTAATACTTCTGCCACAATGCGATGTGCCACGCCAGGAAATGACAACGCTAAACGCTCTCAGAGGTTATAAAATATGGCGCACAACAACGCCTCAAGCAAACACCTATCCCTGTTTGTTCTGTGTACTACGCAGACAAACAGTATTGGTGCACGCAAGGTAACGTTAACCATCAACTCACCACTCTCGTGTTAGCCTAAACGTTGAAGAAATTAAGCTTTGGCCATCAACATCACCTCTAACTATCGTCAATCAAAGCATCCAGCACGGAAAGCTTCGCTTACATTGATTACATCTGCATAATTTTTTCTTTTATGATTTTTTGTCCTTCTTCGTCGGTACTTGTTTATGTTCTAGTTGTATTCATTTTCATTGTTTGCAGATTATTTTTGAGTCATTACATGTGAGATATTGTGTTTATATGTGTGCATTTCGCTTGGATGATGATGATGGTTTTTTTCTTGCATCGCAAAACAGTGCGGAACCTCGTTTAAGATGACTGCATGTGCACGCTAGAAGACCTCCATTCTGTTCGTATATCAGACAATGCAGGGAATAGTGTATTTCCCTTGTTTGTTTTTTTGCGCAGTTTCTCTTAAGAGCCGTAAGGATTTTCGCACCGCATGTCATCCTTTCATTCATCCAATAATTAAGCGTTGTGGAGAAGCCGTCAGCATATGTGTTTTCACAATTTAAATATTGAAAGAAATGAAACTGTGGAGTATATGCCGTCCTGAAACTGCACAGTGTATTATGAGGGACGCCGTAGTGGAGAGCTGCCGTATTAATTTCGACTACCTGCGTTTCGGCACCACCCACACAAGGCACGTCACATTAGCTCGAAGCATTCCGTCCCCACCAGAATGCGGTCGCCATAGGCGGGAGTTGAACCCACGACCTCTTGCTCAGCCATGCAGTGCCACAACCCCTTAGCCACCGCGGTGGTTCCAATATTTCCAGCACTTTAATTAATAAGTGAGTCAATCGGTAGAGAGGGAGAAAGGAAAAGGAGGAATCAAATGTAGGAAAATTAACCGGGATGGATTCCGGTTGGCTACCCTGCACTGAGGGACGGGAAAAGGGGAGGGAAATATTAAAAGTAGTAGAAAGAACTGGGCTGGTGGATATCGCCGAGGTGTGACAGTCATCTGCTCCATATTAGAGACGGTCATTCAGGCCGGTAGCCTTCAAAAACCGCAGCAGCGCTTTTTGTGGCTTTTTGTGGCTTTTTGTAGCTGCGATATGCGAAGCCATGGACCGAAGATCTTGTTTAAAAGAGCAAGGCAACAATCTAAAGTGGATTGTTGTTAGTGAATCTAAAGTGGCAACAATCAGCACGTGTATTGAGGTACACAGCTGTGCAGGTGGGCATGAACCTCGAACGCGCTCTCCTTAAAAGACTTCGTGCTGTCGCGAGTACTGCGAGGAACAAGCAACAGTTAAGCAACATGTGTTTTAATATGCAGAAAAGCAAGTTGCTACCGAACACGAACTATGCCTCCGCAGGGGCGTCTGCCTGAGCAGGCGTTTGGTGTGTTGCGACACCACGTACCCGAGCACATGAGGGTTGACCCTCCCGCGTGTAGCCGTGCGCGGCTTAGCCGTGTCCGTGGAAAGAGGGATCCTGGGGGTTGAGCCGATGTCAGGTGTTTGGACCTTTAAGGCCCCCGGCGGAGGCAACACACCTCTTTGGCCTCTGCTTCACGTAGACGGCACCCCCGGACTGACCCACCCGGGGGAAATCGGCAGTCGCCTCTTCCTGTCTCTCTCTCTCCTCAAACCTTCGTCTTTATCTCTCACTTTTTAATCTTTACTTTCTTCTTCTCTCTTCCATTTACTTCCTTTCTCCACGGCGGCAAGGGTTAACATTGTGTGGCTATCCTACCTTGGGTACACCATATTCGGTTATAGTGACGGCGTACGACTGGCGTCGTGCAGACTTGTACACAAGCTCTGCCGCGTCCCCGCGTTGGGCTCCGTGGTGCGTGGTCGGCGCTGTTGCCGAACATACACATTTTTCTCATGGCAGCGCAAGCCTCTATTCTCTATGATTGGCGTCTGAAAAGATACCGCACCGAAGCAACGTTCCAGTTCCCTTTTCGGAGCAATGCTCCATCATTTCCCAAGTTCTATGTACTGCACAGCGAAAACAACGTACCAGTGAGAAAGCTCTCTCTATTCCTTGTGGCCAAGTGCCTAAAAGAAAAAATCGGACCTTCATACAAAGCCTCAAAAATGTCTAGCGGGGACCTCCTGCTAGAACTAAATGACAAAGAACAAGCGCAAAAGCTCACAGAACTTACAAGTATTAGTAACGCAACAGTGACAACTTCACCGCACAGAACACTTAATACAAGCAGGGTCGTGATATCAGAGGAAGACTTTATTGGCTTGAGCGACGAAGAACTACTGGAAGGTTTCCAGGAACAAAATGTTACTAAAGTCCAAAGAATTGTCATCCGTAGGAACGACCAAGAAATCCCCACAAAACATGTTATACTCACCTTCGGAACAAGTGTAATGCCTACCTCGCTGGATGCAGGTTATGTAAAGGTAAATGTTACACCATATATTCCGAACCCCAGACGATGTTTCAAATGCCAAAGGTTTGGACATGCTTCGCATGCATGTCGAGGACGAACAACTTGTGCTAAATGCAGTTCGAACGAACACCAAACTGGCAATTGCACCTCTTCGCCACTTTGTGGTAACTGCAAGGGAGATCATCCCGCTTATTCGCGGTCCTGCCCTTGCTGGAAAAAAGAAAAAGAAGTAATTGCTCTAACAGTCAAAGAAAAAATCTGGTTCTATGAAGCCAGAAAGCGGCTATCGTACCTTCCGCGAAGAAGTTACGCCGATGTGACGCAGATGGGGGCAGCGTCACAGAGGCTTCAGGAGTCCTCCGAGCCCACGCGCAGTGGTCCCGCAGTGACCCCTCCCGCCCCCGTGACGGAAGCAGCCGACGCTGCTCCATCCCCTTCAAACGCTCGGCAGACACCAGTCCCGCAGGGCCCTAAGGTCAAGCGAACCCCCAGGCCCGAGACACGTGTCTCGGCGCCTAACTCTCGATCCTCCAGCGCCTCAGAGAGAGCGATGGAGGTCGACGCAAAAACCCCGGTGTCATTGACACCAAAGGACAAGCGCTCTCTCGAGCGCGGTAAGAGGGACAAAATCCCAATAACCACTCAGAATAAGAAAGCGATAACCTAAAGGTTATCGCCCATTTGTATAAGCCTTTTTAAATCTATGTCACCTAACATCTCACCTCATTGTTTCCGTAGTGCCAATTCTTACCTTTCAATTTCAAAATGGCTTTTATTATCCATTGGAATCGTAGAGGTCTCATACACAATCTAGGTGATATCAGAGACATCATCAACATCTTTTCACCAGTTGCTGTATGTCTTCAGGAAACAAATCTCGGTCCAAAAAAATAGTCAAATTCACAAAGGTTTCACCGTTGTCCGAAGGGAGCGCGAATGTTCCATCCGTTTGTCAGGCGGAGTGGCTATAGTCGTGCAGGGCGGCACTCCTACCCGAAATGTCCAATTGAATATATCTTTAGAAGCCGTAGCTGTGACCATTCTATCTTACAAAACCATGACCATTTTCTCACTGTATATTCCGCCCCCACCCACTTCGCTACTAAACAATTAGAAAATTTAACAGATCAATTAGCGGAACCATTTGTTTTAGTAGGGGATTTTAATGTTCATTGTACTCTTTGGGGCAGCGTCAAAGCTGACCAAAGAGGACAGCTGGTTGAAGATGTTATCCAATGATATCTGCCTTTTAAATTCAGGTGCCCCGACGTACTTTTCACCAACTTCCCGCAGTTTTAGCTGTTTAGATTTAGCTTTTTGCTCACCATCTCTTTTTAATGATCTTAAGTGGGAGGCCCTCGACACGTCATATGGTAGTGATCACTTGCCAGCAGTCATTAAACTCCTATCATCACCACCAACCTTAACCACTAGGCCACGCCGATGGAAACTAAAGCTCGCTAACTGGCCGTTCTTTACGGAAAATTCGAAACTGGAAGATGTCTTTTCACCAGACCTAAGCGTTCATGAACTTAACGAAAAATTCACTGAGGTAATAATCTCAGCGGCAGAAAAGGCGATACCCCAGTCATCGGGTATTGTGAGCAACAAGCTAAACCCCTGGTGAACGAAGGAGTGTACCAACGCTAAAAAAGAACCAAATAAGGCCTGGGGAATCCTACGGAGGTACCCCATCTATTGCAACCTTTTAAATTTCAAACAAGCCAAAGCCAAAGCACGATTCATTAGAAGACAGGCTGAAAAATTATCATGGCACAAATACATATCTTCAATCAACAGTACAGTAACATCAAAACGAATCTGGCACCCGGTCAGGAAATTTAGAGGAGAGTACTCATCGTAAACAATTCCACTACTTACATGTCCAGGCACACAAACAACAATACAAGAACAGGCAGATATACTTGGCGAACATTTCCGTGATGTATCCAGTTCAGGGAACTATACAAAGGAATTTTTACAATACAAACAGTCTGCTGAAAAACAGAAGCTGCCCACTACTGGCGCGTCAAATGAACCGTACAATTCCCCCCTGACACAACAAGAAATAAACAGAGTCCTTTCTGCAGGGAAAACAACAGCACCAGGTCACGACCGTATTCACTACGCCATGCTGGCTCATCTATCTCAGGCATCTGTAGACGCTCTCCTTAAATTTTTCAACATAATCTGGGAATCTGGTATAATGCCCGAAGAGTGGAAAAAAGCAATAGTAGTTCCATTTCTAAAAGCCGGTAAATCCCCAACATCCGCAAGCAGCTACAGACCCATTGCCCTCACAAGCTGTTTGGCAAAATCATATGAAAGCATTATCAATATAAGACTCTCATTTATTTTAGAATCAAGAAACCTCATAGACCCCCCCACCCCCATTGTGAATATAAAAAGGGTTGTTCAACCACTGACCATCTTGTCCGTCTTGAACATGAAATTCGACATGCATTTTTACACGAACAACACTGTCTTGCAGTTTTCTTCGATTTAGAAAGAGCCTATGATACCACATGGAGATATGGAATTTTAAGAGACCTGGCTGACCACGGCATCCGTGGTAAAATGCTGAATTGACTAGCTGATTTTATGCCTAATAGAACATTTCAGGTACGTCTGGGTTCAGTATATTCTCATACATTTACGCAGGAAAATGGCGTTCCACAAGGCTGTGTTCTCAGCACGACACTGTTTATAGTAAAAATAAACTCAGTTAATAAAATTATACCGTCGTCTCTTATGCACTCTGTTTACGTAGACGATCTCCAAGTGGCTTGCCGCTCCTCAAATTTGCAAACCTATGAAAGGCAGCTTCAAATGATAATAAATAAACTTACACAATAGGCTAACAAAAATGGTTTCCGTTTCTCCACACAGAAAGCAGTTACTGCTTTGTCCTCACAGAAACGAGGGCTACACAGCAATCCAGTCCTAAAATTGAACGACACCATATTGCCGGTGAAACAAGATCATAAGTTTTTAGGACTAACCTTTGACACCAAAGTTAACTTCCTAACTCACATAAAAGCACTAAAGATTAAAGCAAATAAAGCTCTAAATATCCTTAAAGTTTTGTCTCATAAGCACTGGGGTTCCGACCGAACGTGCCTTTTACGTGTTTACCGGTCTCTTGTGCGTAGCCTTTTAGACTACGGCTCCGTGGTTTACGGCTTAGCCAGACAGTCCTACATCCAACGACTTGATACAGTACATAACCTTGGACTGCGACTGGCAAGTGGTGCCTACAGAACGTCACCTATTCAAAGTTATTATGTTGAGTGTAATGGACCCTCATTACATCAGCGCAGAGCATTACTCACTTTTTTCTACGTACTAAGAATTCAGTCATCACCACAACACATATGGTATACAACATCCTCACACAGTGCAACTCACGCCTACACTCTCCAAATAAACCGAACATGATTAAACCGCTTGTCCTGCGATATGAGGAATATGTTCGGGATTGTGACATTCCTTGCGAAGTCCTCCAGGTTGCCAGAAAGCCACAGCGTTTGCCCCCGTGGTACGATTTTGAACCGTTATGTGACTGGACATTGACACATTTAAAGAAGAAAGACACCCCACGCGAACACATTACACAAGAATTCCGTACACTTCAGGACAACTATCAAAATAACATGCAATATTACACTGATGGCTCTAAAACGAAAGAACACGTGGGTGTGGGGGTCGTAACGGATAATTGGGAAAAAAGTATTCGATTGCCACAACACGCTTCTGTTTTCATGGCCGAAGTTTTCGCTATATGGGTTGTTGTCAAAAAGATTATCGCTGATAAATACAAAAATGCAGTCATATATACGCAGATTCTTTAAGCACACTAAAGGCTCTACATCTTAAATCTGAGTGTGAACCCCTGATTGGAGACATTTTAAACATGAGGGCTTTTAACGAATACGGGAGGTCAATTCGTTTCTGCTGGGTCCCAAGCCATGTTGGGATACCGGGTAACGAAGCAGCTGATAGATATGCATTGATGGCAGCGCACAAAGAAATTACAAACACAGCACTCCCATATAATGATAGCATCCGTGCAATTAGAAAAGCCTTCACGGTAAAATGGCAGCGCGAATGGGACCCTTGTGCCGACAACAAGCTACATCTCACGAAACCCATAGTTGGCGAGTGGAAGTCATGCTATCATCAGGAGCGGTTCATCGAAGTAGTTTTATGCCGACTACGCATTGGGCACACACACCTCACACACAATTACTTACTTACGAAAGTAGACACACCAACATGCGAGAAATGTCAACAGCCACTAGCAGTTATGCACATATTACTCACATGTACGGAGACTGAAACACACAGACGAACACTTTTGCACAAATTATATCAACTACACATACCTTTGCACCCTGCTCTAATTTTAGGTGATGATCCACTAGTCCCATTATGTGACGTCCGTAAATTTCTAGACGACACTGGATTTTTACATAAAATAGACTGCTAATACAGCTTTTTCCTTCATAAACTGGATTTTAATACACCTCGTGTTTGGCGCAGCATAGCCTTAGCTGCTTTTGCGCCATTAAACCTCATTTAACTAACTAACGAACTATGCATTCATAACGTACGTCTACGTGCGGCAAATGCACCATATGCGCTGTCAAAAGCAGGAATCACTGACCTGCAAGGCGTTCATTGTACAGATTCTGAAACGCATCGGTTTCAGCCTGCGATGACCCGTTAGCATGATTCCGCCAAAGAGGACAATATTTCCCGCGGATATTCCTTCGTGCGTTGCCATTGCCGTGGCGCGGTACATTGCGTACAGCGTTGCATGCGCGTTTATTTAACGAACTTTAGTTCCTCGTGTCCCACCTGTCCGTCCGGGAGAGCACGGTCCAGCTAACGCGGCGCAACAAAACACGGAGACCAACGCGAACCTGCCCGCACGGCGCCTTTGCCACGTTACGAAACCTACGGGGCAACACGTGTGAGCGCACAGAACCTAAATAAAGCTGCCATTGTGGCCCGAAAGGCGTGGCCGCCACGGCAAAGAAACAAAAAATCAGCAAAAAAGAGGGGAACCTACTATGGCATTTCCTCCACACTTTTCTCCTCGCGCGCGGATGGGGTAAGGCCTCTCCTCAGTTTCCTTCCTCCATGCGCACGCCGCTTCGGCGAAGGTCCCAGACAGCCGTCCAGCCGTCCAAAGCGGCGCGCAGGTTGGGGCTCGTTCTGCGCATGCTCCGAGGAGAGCAGAAGACGCCGTGCGCTTGGAAACATAGAGAGGATGACATTTCAGCTGGCGCAACGCAAGCGGCGTAGCGTGACTGGCCGCAAGCGACGCTCGACCGTGCCCTAACCATACAGAAAGAAATTTCAACAAGAGTGAACACTCCCATAGAGCCCAGCGGGCGAACTGACTGTAGCGCACCAAGCGGATGGTATTAACATTTTCCGGTTTCGGTTTTGGGCGCGCGCTTTTTAACGCCAGTTGATACACGCCACGCCGTGATCTCTGATCCACTGATCGGCGCGCCATTTATTACTTCTTTTCGCTTCTACTGTGGAACCGCGCGCGGCCTAGGCGCGGAATCGTTTTATTATTTAGTAAAAATGATTGCGAACGATCTTTACAAGCCTCCACCGAATCCGTGTCACGTGCAATTTCATAAAGAAAACGCAAGACGTCTTATGAAATGATGAAATGTTTATTTTGCTCTATATAAATGCTCATTCCGGGCTTCTTGTGCCTTCACCCAAAGTTGTGGCACCAGGCAAGCAGCAGTCGTTGCCGTACGAAGCTCCACCACATGCCCATCAGCTGAAAAAAACTAAATTACAAGCATGTATCATTTTGGTATATTGACCTAACAGGAATATTGCGTGTAGAGGCGAAACGTGCGTAAGTGGTGAATGAGTGGCATTACAGATAAATTCACTTTTACATACAATTTGTGGGAAATAGAATCCTCCCAAACAATGCCATAAAATCTGAAAAAAAAAAAACATCCAATTTTGAAGCATCCCTCTCTTCACGGGCATTATTTCTTGCACTTTAAGCGCACAAATACACGGGTGACTGCGTGTTCCCAAAACAACTTGGCCTCAGTCGACGCAATGTCTACGCAAAGTACACAGAGGTATGCACACAGGCCCTCAGCCAGACCATGTTACACGCTCGCAGAATGCCTTCTAGTCGCACTCAAGCCAGATTCGTGGGTGCAAAGCCTGTTTCCAGTCGCTCAGAAGACAGAAATGCCAAGTTCTTGAGCTTCTCGGCGTTATCTTTTACGCGTCCTGCCGGCGCAAGCAACGCACTCCCGTGTTATCACTCTCGGTAATTGCTCGTCGCGTTTTCGACAAGCGTGAGTACCGAAATAAGGTGTATGTCGTTGCAGGGCCATAAAAAGCGTCACAACCTTGTCGTACTAAAATTCAGTACACGCAAAACTAGCTCTCCACAGCCGGCTTGCTTTTTTGCTAACAGTTTCACAATTTAGGCGCGGCGAGCATGCCTCAAAAGTATCCCCAAAAGTTACGACATGAATTACAATAATTTTTGAGGTTAGGGAATGCGTCACGAACTTTTCTCAGTAAGATTCAGTACACGCGAAACTAACTGCGGCATACAGCCGAGCTGCTTTTCGCTAACTGCGTCACTACGCCGAGCACGGCCACTGTGCTATAAAGTACCCCAAAAAGTAGCGAAATTAGTTACAATAATGTCTGGGGTCAGAGAAAGCGCCAATACTTGTCCTGGTAAGTTTCAGTACACGCGAAACTGCGTCGCACGGCCGAGGTGCTTTTCGTCACAAAGCCAGGTGCGGCGAGCATGCCCAATAACTACCGAACTAAGTTATAATAATGCTTGGGCTATTTGAAAGCGTCGCAAACATCTCCCAATGCGAGTAATTAACGCAAATTAGCTAGGCCTGGACGGCGGAGCTGTTTTTCGATAACTGCGTCACTATATACACTGTAAACGAAAATAACTCCCAGGTGGGAGTATAATGCTTGTCCTCTAGCGGCCCCCCGGTTGGGAGTTTATTATGTTCCGTACGATCGGAGTAGAATTTTTACTCCGTGCGTGCAGAAGTTTTGCGTGGAACCGTGGGAGTTTTTTCTGTATTTTTTTATTGTTTGCTTTGCAATGGACGGAGTTCTTTCGAGGTGCAATGGGAGTATAAAAAAGGTACCGCATTAGTTAGCATGAAGATTTTTATATGCAGAGGCTACTGCTCAAATTTCGAAATATACACACAAGACCGCGTTAAATTCAACTAAGCAAGTCAATGAAAGCACATAAATCATGACATACATAAACATTTCAGAAACGCCCACGCAGAACTTTGAAAGACATCTGACGTACACGCGATACTCAAGAAGCAACGCTGCCAGTATACATGTATACTGTATATGTATACAGTATATGTATATCTATGTGTATATATGTGTATATATGTATACATATACGCTGCCAGTTTTGCGCGCATGTACGGTACGACACATGCTTTTAACTTTTCCGCGCTCCCTACGGCCATTCGCTTGTGGAATAATCTGCTGATCACATTGCTTCCGAGTCAGATCAAGAAAAATTTCGTCATCTCCTACACGAGCATTTTTTATAATAGCGCTTACAAATCACTTTATCTTGTTTCTTACACTTGGCAATGTGTTTCTTACTTCTTGTGATTTTTTTTTATTGATGCATTGCTATCTCGCTCCTATGAATTGCTATTTTATGCTGCGTCACGTGTTCACTTGTATGCCCTGTATATATTATAGCTTTTTGCGTCTGTTTCCCTAAATATCCCTCCAAGAATTGTACTCCCTGATATGCTCATTTTTCGTGTATTTTACTTTCTAGTATTAGTACCTTACGTTGAGTTTTACTCGTGTTATTTCCTTAAGTGTACCTTTGTGGCCTTTCATTACTTCAGTTGTTCCTTTTACATGTTTTTGGTAGTAATGTTGATGAGCCCTGCATTGAAGCGTATCTTTTGTATTACACTTTGGAAGGCTGTTTACTCTTTTGTTTCCCCCTTGATTTTGTAACCCCCCTTACACAATGCCCCCATAGGGCCTGTAAGGTATTTTAAATAAATAAATAAATAAATAAATAAATAAATAAATAAATAAATAAATAAATAAATAAAAAGATAGCCACGATACTGTGTGCCTCGAAACCGCCTAGGCAGCAGCTGTGCTATTTTCAGCATTACGACTCACATGCTCGTTCTACGAGATCTGCCTCTCTGAAATTACCAGATTACCTTAATTAACACAAAACTGTTAATTCAGAATAGTGAGAGAAAAAGTCAATGGCGTAATTTTTCAAAATTAGCATGCCATTCTGTCAGTGCTGAAGCGACTTCGCACACTGCCGGCGTTCGGGGCCAAAATGTAGTGCGTTAGTTACAGTAAGCAAGAAAATTGTAAGTGCGTGTGCTTCATAGCAAAATTACATATTTGCTATATAGTGGTAGCGTAGGAAGAAATTATAACGTGTGAGCAAGCAAGGAGATTAAGCCACACACATTGATCTGGTTTCCAGCCCACATGGGACAGATCGAGGGTGCCCCGCCCAACCTCAATGAGTCGGCACACGAAGCTGCGCGAGGGATCATCAGCCGCGTAGCTACCGGGCAGCGTGACGCTGGGGGTACTGACAATAGGGACTCTCCTTCCTCGTACACTGAAATTACTAAGCACTTTTACTTGGCTCGGATGATCTACCCCCTCCCACATTGCAAACTCAATAGACCTCAGGCTTTGACACCAAGGCTTCTACAGACGGGGGCATACCCAAACCCCCTACTTCTTCACAAGATGTACCCCGAAATTCAGACCACAAATGCATGTGCACTATGCAATGACTTAGCGAACTTACCTCACATGCTCTGGTGGTGTCCCGCGTTACGCGGCGATGAAAGCAACACTTCTTCAAGGCGGGATGCGGTGCTACACAGCCCCAACCTCGAAGAGCAGGGCCCTATAACGTAAAACTATTCCAATGTGTTTCTATTCCAATTTCCTGACGTGAGATTTGCGTAACCACCGACGCAAGCACCGGGCGGTCACCCGCAGGGTTGTCTGAACAGACCAGTCAAACGCTCTCCTCGTTCATAGGAAGTCACTTTTGTTTGCTTAAAAAACGAATAACATTGCCTACACTGAGCGGCTTGTGGTATATAATTGGCTGACAAGAGGCGAGGAGAACGCTCAAGTGGAGAGGGATTCGCTGCGGCAGAGCCAGTGCACTGAAAATCGATAACCGGATGAAGAGGGTGGTGCCGGCGTCTGCGATCGGTCGGCTTTCCCTTACTTAGCCTGTGGTGGCTGGTCGAAAATTGCGGCGGCATGCTACGGAAGCTTAAGAATGACGCTAAAACTGACCGTCACCAAAGAAGAGTTGGCAGAATGAGGTAGGAAACGTGCCGAAAGTGTTTAAAAACGTTATACGGCCACGCAAGAAGTTTTATTACACGCAAATACACCCATGCTCTCCGGCAGGTGCGAGTAGCCAGCGTCTCAGCGATCGGCGGCAGCCATCTTTTATTCCTTTCGGAACGGGGCAGCCTGCGGCTATTCCGAAAAAAATTCAGTTTTGTTCGGCATATTAATGCATCTTTATCGCGTACACGTCACTTTGACGCGGTGAGTTTGTGCGGTTTTGTGACGTCGCGTGACAGGCAGGTGAAGTGGATGCAGCCCGAAAATTTTTACGAATAGCCGAGGGCTAGTGGCGAGAAGGGGTCGAATCAGAAACAACAGTTTTTCTTTTTTCTGTCAAATCATGCATAATCAGTATGTACACATTATATCAGATGGGGAGGTATCGCAGTTTTCGTGACGTCGAGTTACAGACAGGTGAAGTGGGGGGTGGTCGAAAAACGTTTTCGACCAATCGTGGAGGGCTGATAGC
The DNA here is from genome assembly GCF_023375885.2 of Dermacentor andersoni. Lineage (NCBI taxonomy): Eukaryota > Metazoa > Arthropoda > Arachnida > Ixodida > Ixodidae > Dermacentor > Dermacentor andersoni. The sequence continues at coordinate 32,723,280 of NC_092814.1, read as the reverse complement.
AGAATTGGAATAGAAAAGTTTGGAATAGTTTTACGTTATAGCGCCCCAGTTATGGGCTGTCCAACGGGCCTGCGACGCGGCGGAGAGGCTCGGCCTCTCTGTCCCGACGTGGGAGCGGCCCGCTGCGCGCTAGGGCGCGCCCTAAAGGACCCTAATAAAGTTCTTCATCCATCCATCCATCCATCCATCTATGGGCCCTATAACGTAAAACTATTCCAATATGGTTCTATTCCAATCTCCTGACGTCAAATTTGCTTAACCACCAACGCAAGCATCGGGCGGTCACCCGCACGGTTGTCTGAACAGACCAATCAAAAGCTCTCCTCGTTCATAGGAGGTCACTTTTGTTTGCTTGAAAAACGAATAACATTCCCTACACTGAGCGGCTTGTCGTATCTAATTGGCTGACAAGAGGCGAGGAGAACGCTCAAGTGGAGAGGGATTCGATGTGGCCGAGTCACTGCACTGAAAGTAGATAACCGGATGAACCGGTACCGGCGTCTACGATTGGTCGGCTTTGCCTTACTTAGCTTGCGGTGGCTGGTCGAAAATGGCGGCGGCATGCAACGGAAGCTCAAGAATGACGCTAAAACGGACCCTCAGCAAAGAAGAGTTGGCAGAATGAGGGGGTAAACGTACTGAAAGTGCTTGAAAACGTTACACGGCAACGCAAGAAGTTTTATTATAGCAAATACACCCATGCTCTACGGCAGGTGCGAGTAGCCAGCGTCTGAGCGATCGGCGGCAGCCATCTTTTATTCCTTTCGGAACGGGGCAGCCTGCGGCTATTCCGAAGAAAATTCAGTTTTCTTCGGCATAGTGCTACGGGATAGTATTTCCAATGACGAAGAGCCGAGCAGTAAGAAGACGACGACGACGATTGGAAGCTAGCGCGGGCTGTTGCCTCTTGGCCAACTGCGGCGTATTGCCTTGTAAATATACTTGTAAATAGCTTTTCGTCGGTGTCTTCCTACGTAACAATATTAATGCATCTTTATCGCGTACTCGTCACTTTGACGCGGTGAGTTCTTGCGGTTTTGTGACGTCGCGTGACAGGCAGGTGAAGTGGGTGCAGCCCGAAGAGTTTTTACCAATAGGCGAGGGCTAATGGCGAAAAGGGGTCGAATCATAAATAACTGTTTTTCTTTTTTCTGTGAAATCATCCATAATCAGTGTGTACACATCATATCAGATGGGGAGGTATCGCGGTTTTCGTGACGTCGCGTGACAGACAGGTGAAGTGGGGGTGGTTGAAAATAGTTTTTGACCAATCGTGGAGGGCTGATAGCAGAATTGGAATAGAAAAGTTTGGAATAGTTTTACGTTATAGCGCCCCATGACCCACAGCAGCCGACGTAACACCGAAAAGTGCGCAGTCATACATTTTCTACACCGTACTACTTGCTCAGCGTCCAAGCAATCTCTCTCGGTTGTGAAAAGGAGCTACATCGCTGATCTGCATATCGAGTGAATCCTTAAACTCGGAGCCAGCAGGCATGCTTCTATATCAGTGTCTGGGATAGAGCATAATGTTAATGCAATATCGAAAGCGACGACGTGACCAAAGCCTATATGCGCGATAACAATTCGATTCACACCGCTCAGTAAAAGCTTTATTTACAGTACGCATACTTATGTCCTACCGTTTTTCTTGGGCGAGGATATCATACACAGACACATAAAAACAGTTGTTTGCACTCTGGTCTTTCTCACTGGCAACAAAGCACCGCAACCAACTTTCGGTACGCCATTCATGTGCGACTAGCACGGACGTCGTCGCTCGAACAGTGGCTGCTGTTGCCATTGCTACGCGGTCCTTTCAAACATTACACCGGCCGTTGTCATCATGTACCCAAAAAGACATAAAAGTCGCATTTCACATACTGAAGAACACAAGCCACGGTCACGCAGCACGAAAACACAGTCAGAACCTGAGCCGACATCACGAGCCAGTGAGCCGCTTCGAGGTATACTAAGCCTTCTTCCGCACTTGAAAACGTTGCTCTTGCATTCATCGTTGTCAGCAAAGTTATCAGAGCTAACATACTTGAAGTTGAGATACAGTGAGCTTCAGACACGCCTATAACACTTTCTGGAAGGAAATACGGGAAACAAATTGACGAAACGCTGTCACGGAACGACACTTCACAGATGTAAACAAACCGTTAGCCATGAGCACTGCCGACTCCGCCGAACGCGCCCGGAACGCGAGGCACACAGCCTCATGGAAAGCGCCATGTGACCAACCTGCTTCGGCGGAGGGGAGTTTTTTAAAACTCCCTGTCGGAGTTTTCACAGAAGAACAAAATTTTGAAGGGGAGTAACATCGCGCCATGTCGCCTTAAGCTCCCCGCAGCTATATCCAACGGAGTGAAACGAGGGAATGGCACTGTTTTGCTCCCATACATCGGAGTAAATATTCGAGGAGGGGAGGTTTTAGGGCCCATCACCTGTTAAAAACTCCCAGGCGTGTTTATTTTTGTTTACAGTGTATATAGGTTCAGTTTTGTGCAGTAAGCCTAAATGTTCTTAAAGTGCGTCGCAGACTGTCAAACAAAAATCCTCACCTTTCTGTAGTCCAGTACTGCAGTGGTGCCGTGTCGAAATGCGGACGGAACGCAAGGAAACGCCGGGAGCCCGACAAACGGGCTATATCCAAAAGAGACGGGTCGCCGAACAGCTGAGCTTCACATGCGCAGCCGGCCTCGCTCGCTTCGGTGGCATGTCTGGCGAATGACGCATGCATATATAGCGCGTCTGGCGTGCCGCTACCTTGTTGCTAGGTGACGCAAGAAACATAAGTAGTGAAGTGAAGCTCATTTATACTCAAAACTTTTTAGTTTTAGCGGGGGAAAAATAAATAAAACGTTGTCTGTAAGTTCATTTCACATTCTTTTTTTTTTCGATGCTGTCAACTAACGGAATGAGTTGACACTAGGCGTGACGTCTTTCCTGTTGCCAGTTTTTTCCGAGTGTCCCCTCCTGTTGAATTTCTTTCTCTATGCTCTAACCAAGCGAACGAGCACAGCGAAAGGTGAAAGAGCGAACGCGGAGCGGGTGATCAAAGATGTGAGCCGCCAACGGTGGAGATCAATGAGAGCGGCCCCTTCAGTGACGTGCGCGCGGGAAACTTGTGTCATGCGGACTTGCCCGACCGCTCGATGCGTACTCGTATCTGGTCACAGCCGGGCCGCTCCATTCGTACTATCGTCTCCTCGCGTCAGGTCTCGCTCGCGCTTGTTTCGCTTGCTTGGTTTGGTCTAGTTCGCGTTTGTTTCGGTTGTCATGGTTTGCGATTGTTTTGTAATCTGATTGTAGACGCGGCGCAAATTGTTTAGCATTTTCAGGTAGCCTTCAATGAGTCATGTATAAAAGACGACGTGTTCGACCCGCAGATGAGATTTTCGATGATCGCCGACTCTGGTACATGTTTCTCTCAAATTCTTTGCTTTAATATATCGCGAAATGAAAACACATATAGAGTTCTCGCATTAGGGAGTATCGTAATCTTCGGTGAAATGTTTGTTGATGGCATCACACCATCCCTCAAAGTATGTCAGTAATGAAAACTCGCCTTGATCCGCAAGAAACACCATCAAGAAGGAAACTCGCCCGTTTATCTTTCTTTCATAAAATTTACTTCTCAATCCTGACATAAATCACGGTCTCTTTTTACCGCCTCTCTACGTATCATCGCGAGCAGTCCACAACCTCAACGTACAGGTACTAAGTTGCCGAACGAACGTTTTGTACGATTCATTCCTGCCGAAGACAGCATCAGAGTGAAACCATCTCCCTGTCTTGGTCCCCAGAAATTCTGATCATTCGACTTTTCAAGCGGCCCTATCCAGTATTGCACTAACAGATGCGTAAACTACTCCTCCCTGTAACGCCATTAGGCATGGAGAGTAATTAAAATAAATAAATAAATAAATAAATAAATAAATAAATTGCAAAGGGGGGTTTATTCGGCTCGTAGAGCAGCAGCGACAAACTCAGCACCAGCAGGTAGGGCGCAGCCAGTGAACGAACTGGGTACGTGCCACGTGATGGCAACGGGGCTTTTCAGCCTGCCGATCTTATTCGTCACAATCACCCCCGGAATTGAAGAGTAGCCATCTTGGCGACCTAGGAAGAGGTGGGCGGATCGCAATACTGCTTCAGCCGGTCAATGTGCACAGTCTCTCGCCCCCGACAACGCAGATCGGACGATGGCGATACGGGTTCGACCACGTAGTTCACTGGTGATGCTTGTGCAGCCACGCGGTAGGGCCCGTGGTACTTCGGGAGGAGCTTGGACGAAAGGCCAGGAGCAGCAACAGGCGGGACCCAAAGCCACACGAGTGAGTCGACGTGGAAGGAGTGAGGGGCAGAATTGAGGTCATGGCGTTCTTTTTGGCGGCACTGTTGAGCAGACGTCAAAGAACGGGCCAGTTGTCGGCATTTCTCGGCATGCTGAGCAACCTCAGAAACAGGTGAGCATTCAGCAGGGTCCGGCCGGTACGGGAGAACCATATCAATGGTGCTGGAGGGAGGGCGGCCGTAAAGCAGAAAGAATGGTAAGAATCCGGTAGTGGCTTGAGAGGCAGTGTTATATGCGTAAGTGACGAACGGATGTACAAGGTCCCAGTTGGAGTGGTCAGATGCAACATACATTGATAGCATGTCACCAAGAGTTCTGTTGAATCGTTCTCTTAAGCCATTGGTCTGTGGATGATAAGCAGTAGTAGTGCGGTGATAATTTGGCATTCAGATAGGAGTGACTCCAGGACATCCGAGAGGAATACGCGGCCCCGATCGCTCAACGGTTCACGAGGTGCGCCATGGCGGAGAACGAAGTTGTTTAGAATGAACGAGGCGATGTCTTTTGCTGATGCGGCAGGCAAGGCGGCGGTTTCAGCATACCGTGTCAAATGATCTACGGCGACAACAATCCATCGGTTGCCAGCGCCAGTAGATGGAAGAGGCCCGTATATATCAATGCCGACACGGTCAAATGGCTGAGCTGGGCAGGGAAGTGGTTGGAGAGGTGCGGTGGAGAGATGCGGGACGCATTTGCGTCGCTGGCAGGCAATGCAGGAGCGTACGTATTTGTGGACGAAGGTGTACATCCCTCGCCAATAATTATTGTAGGTGACGCCGTGTGTAAGTTTTTGACACTCCGCCGTGACCACACTGCGGGTAAGAATGAAAAGCGGAGCAGAACTCTTGTTGTAGGTGGCGAGGCACTACTAAGAGCCATTTGCGGCCGTCATTGTGGTAGTTGCGGTGGTATAAAAGTCCGTCCCGGATTGTGAAATGCTGCGCCTGTCGGCGTAACGCTCGAGGTGCCGAAGTTGCCGGAGGATTTGACAAAAAGTCGAATATCATGACGATCCATGGGTCTTTTCGTTGCTCCGATGCCATGTCCAGGATGTCAAGTGGTCAGACGTCATGTCTGTCGGTAGAAGTGCTGCTGTCTGAAGTAACTGGGGAGCGCGAGAGGGCATCGGCGTCAGCGTGTTTGTGTCCAGAGCGATAGACGACACGGATATCATATTCCTGGATTCGGAGGGCCCACCGAGCGAGGCGGCCCGACGGGTCTTTTAGGTTGGACAACCAGCAAAGAGCGTGATGATCCGTCACCACGTCAAAGCGTCGACCGTAGAGATATGGACGAAATTTTTGAAGAGCCCATACGATAGCCAGGCACTCTTTTTCTGTTACTGAGTAATTGGCCTCAGGTTTCGTGAGGGCACGACTGGCATATATGCGACTACGTATTTGGCATTAGTGTTCTTGCGTTGTGCGAGCACGGCACCAAGGCCGACACCACTGGCGTCAGTGTGAAGTTCTGTAGGTGCGCTTGGATCAAAATGGCGCACGATTGGCGGAGACGTGAGTAGGTGAGGAAGAGTCGTAAAGGCATCATCAGAGGCTTCCGACCAAGCAGAAAGTTCATTGTCGCCTTGGAGAAATTGGTTAAGTGGTGCTATCACAGTAGCGAAATTGCGAACGAAACGTCGAAAATAAGAGCATAGGCCAATGAAGCTGCGTAGTGCTTTCAAGTTAGTGGGCTTCGGAAATTCGGATACGGCGCGAAGTTTAGCAGGATCAGGAAGAATGCCTTCTTCGGAGACAACGTGGCCTAATATAGTCAGTTTTCGAGCGGCAAATCGGCACTTTCTTAAGTTAAGCTGGAGACCAGCATTCCGGAGACAGGTCAAAACTTGATGTAAACGCCGAAGATGTGTCGGAAAATCAGGAGAAAAGACGACAACGTCGTCGAGGTAGCAGAGGCAAGTATGCCACTTCAGGCCGCGTAGGATGCCGTCCATCATGCGTTCGAAGGTGGCGGGCGCGTTGCACAGACCGAACGGCATTACAGTGAATTCATACAAGCTGTCTGGTGTTACAAACGCGGTTTTCGAACAGTCAGCGTCAGCCATGGGCACCTGTCAGTAGCCAGAGCGGAGATCTAAGGAGGAAAAAAACTCCGCTCCTTGCAAACAGTCAAGTGCGTCGTCAATACGTGGCAACGGGTATACATCCTTTCGGGTAATCTTGTTAAGCCTTCGATAATCGACGCAAAATCGTATGGTGCAGTCTTTCTTTTTAACTAGGATGACTGGTGATGCCCAGGGACAACTAGAAGGCTGGATGACACCGCCATTGAGCATATCGTTCACCTGGTCATTGATAACGCGTCTTTCAGCCACTGATACTCGGTAGGGACGCTGTCGAATTGGTGCATGGCTCCCAGTGTCGATAGTGTGCGAAACAGTCGTTGTGCGGCCGAGTGATGTTGCTTGGCAGTCAAAAGACGAAGAGAAGCCTAGGAGCAAGCGAAGAAGTTCGTCGCGCTGCGTCGTCGTAAGGTCACTGGCAATAGCTGGCGTAAAAGAACGCGGCAGTGACTGAGGAGGCGATGCCTCAAGAGCAGCAAGATAATTGGAGTCGTCCATCGTGTCAAATATTGAAGATGAGGTCAGTGGCTCTGCTCTGCCAAGGCTTTCACGGCGGCGTAAAGTAATTGATTCAGCCGATGGGTTTGAGACGCACATGTGAGAGGCGCCAGCTTTGAACTCGAGGACGGCGAACGGCAGTGGTAGTGAATGGCGGCGAACTAAGAGTTCGGACGGAGCGAAGAGCACTGTGCCGTCATCTACAGATTCGCAAGAGATACTGACAAGAGTGGAAGACCAGGCAGGTATAGCGGTGTCTTCTGAAACAGCGATTTTGCGACAATGGTCCTTATGGTCAGTGATAATATCGGTCGAAAACTGAAACAGCTCGATTTCAGTGCGGGCGCAGTCAATGATCGCATGATGTGTGGAGAGGAAGTCCCAACCTAATATGACGTCATGTGAACATGATGGCAACACGATGAATTCTATGATATAGAGGACCTCATGAATTACGACACGAGCAGTGCAGGCGCCGGATGGCTCGACGTGCTGCGCGTTGGCAGTTCGAAGAGACAGTCCAGAAAGCGGCGTCGTCACTTTTCCTATCTTGCGGCAAATACGGGCATCTATCGCTGAAAGTGCAGCGCCGGTGTCGACAAGTGCTCGCGTCAATGTTCCTTCTATTGCGACTTCAATAACGTTCTTCGGGGAAGTATGAGGCCTTATACATTTCGCTGGCACCGCAGTTCTCGCCTCCTGAACTGCGATATTTAGTTTTCCTGGCGCATAGGGCTCCGCCGCCAGTGCATGGGGGAAAGCGAGCGGCGGCGAGGAGAAGGTGAACGGCGAGGGGCGGAGAATGCGGTGTCAACGGCAGAAGGAGATTCAAAGGCGTCCGAATAGTTGCGGCGTTGTTGGAAACGTGGCGCATACGGACGCACATTGTTCGGGACGTTCGGTGTAAGCAGGCGACAGTGATGTGCCACGTGTCCAGCACGGCCACAATAAAAACAAATCGGACGATTGTCTTCCGTGCGCCAATGCTCTTGAGGTCGTGCATAGTGAACAAGTGGACGGACTGGAGGGGATACGGGCGGGCGCGAAGGTAGGCGAAGGGGGCCGTAGGTCTGTGGCGCAGGCCTCATCGCGACTTCGGCGTACGTCAGGGGAGCGGCCGTCGGAGCCTGCTGAAGAGAAGACGAAATGCGGTCGGCCACCTGCTCCTTGATTACAGATTGGAGAGCGGGCGCCAACGGAGTACTCGGCTGGCCGTGTGCAAGTGGAATCAAGGAAAGCTGACGAGCCACCTCTTCACGGACGAACTCCTTGATCTGTAGCAGCAGCGAAGTGTTATCCGGGGCAGCAGCCAAGCTCGACATTGAAGTGGCCTGAGGTGTAGATTGGCGGGTGGCTACGCGTTGTTTGTGCAGTTCGTCGAAGCTTTGACACAGACTGACGAGTTCAGAGGCTGTCGAGGGATTTTTCGCCAACAGCATCTGGAAGGCGTCGTCTTCAATGCCTTTCAAGATATGGCGGATCTTCTCGGCATCAGCCATTGCGACGTCAACGCGGTTGCAGAGGTCGACAACATCTTCTATATATCTGGTAAATGTCTCCCCGCACTGTTGCGCACGGCCACGCAAACGTTGCTCGGTGCGAAGCTTGCGAACCGCGGGGCGCCCAAATACCTCTGTCACGTTAGTCTTGAAGGCCGACCACGTCGTCAGATCACGTTCGTGGTTGCGGTGCCACACGCTGGCAACACCGCTCAAATAAAACGACACGTAATTAAGTTTTTTGGTGTCGTCCCAGTGGTTGTGGATGCTCACCCGGTCGTAGTCAGCGAGCCAGTCTTCTAAGTCATGGTCTTCGGTACCACTGAAGATGGGTGGGTCGCGTTGCGGCAACGGGCCGGGGAAGACCACGGTAGTCACCGGGGCAACGGGTTGTGGTTGTGGTGGTCCTTCTTCCGGCATGATGAATACGGGCTGCAGTGTCCGATTACGAAGTTCCAGAATTCTGGTTGTACCCAGCAGCTCCACCAATTGTAAAGGGGGGTTTATTCGGCTCGTAGAGCAGCAGCGACAAACTCAGCACCAGCAGGTAGGGCGCAGCCAGCGAACGAACTGGGTACGTGCCACGCGATGGCAACGGGGCTTTTCAGCCTGCCGATCTTCTTCGTCACAAAATAAATAAATAAATAAATAAATAAATAAATAAATAAATAGACTATCCTTATTTATTACAATTACAGGCAATGCAAAAACGTTATTATTGTACCAAAGATTAACGCACGTATAGTGAAAAATGTCGGCACGACGCACAGACTGTTTTTAAAAGGAACGCTGAGTAAGTTCATTATAAAACTGCGATAAATCAGATGGAGGGGTTATTTGCTAGAATCGTGGTCTCCTGCGTAGACTATAGAGGGCTGAAGCTTAGTCTATTTGTTATAGCGTAGAGGGAAAGAAGAGTTCTTGAAAGTATTTATCTCGCCTATTCCGAGCCCATGGGCGCAATTGCTTCACGGAAAAGAAGGTGCAACAAGGCAGGCCTGCTTACATGTTATTTACCGTATGGTATGGTAAAAATTTATTCTGGTCCTTCGGAACGCGCGTCAGCACGTAGCTGGCCGCTACCGTGCAAGAAATAAATACAGGAAAGTATTTGTCATTTGCAATAAAAGCGTTGCTTTCACTGTATATTAAATCGCCGACAAAACTTTATAGCAGAAGCACTGCTGGTAAATTCGAGCATGTAAAACAGCGACCCAAGCTGCTCGGTTTTGTGCTACTTTAAGTTTCTTACACAGATTAGCAACCTACTTCAATACGTGTTTGGTGTTCGAGAAGCAAGTAAGTTTGTTAGTAAATTATTTTCATTATACCATTTCCTAATTTACGTTGTAGAAAATTAACACTTGCAAATTAGCACTTTGTATGCTTTCAGTGAAACCCGTTCTACACGTGCTGCGTATGGTTACTTTGATTGTGACTGCAGCCCTAGATCTCTGGATTCAGCACGGCCACCTGCAACACATGAGAGACAGGTTTATTATAGGGAAGAAGCTGATAGGTCGGCCCGAACTACTAAGGAAGGAAGGAAGGAAGGAAGGAAGGAAGGAAGGAAGGAAGAAAGAAAAACGTGGAGAAGGAAAGGCAGGGAGGTTAACCAGTTTAGCTTAACCAGTTTGCCACCCTACACATGGGAGCAGGCTGGGGGGATGAAAGATGGGGAAGGGAGAGAGAGAGCAGATAGCACAGCACACACATCGTCAGTTACAGTCCGTCACTCTTGCGTGGTACCTGACATCACTGTCACAGCCGCTTGTCCAAGCCCATCTTTTTCAAGAACCTAAATAGTCCTTTGGTCGCCTTCAGCTGCGATGTGTTCTGTCGGCGACATGTGAAAATCGTTTCAACTGAAAATGGTCTATTGTCAAGGTTCGCTAGAACGGACGCCAGGGCTGTCTCTAAACATTATATTCAGGACAGTCGCACAGAATGTGTTCTAGCGTCTCCTCGCAAAGACATGCATTGCAGAGAGCGTTGTCGGCCATTCCAATGCGAAATGAGTAAGATTTCGTGAATGCCACCCTTAGCCACAAGCGATAAAGCAGAGTGGCTTCTCTTCGGTGGAGTCCAGTTGGCATACAGAGATGCATCAAAGAGGGCAGGTGGTATTGACGATTGCTCCGGTTGGTCTGGCTGCTTGCTGTGCACCATAGAGAGAGCGTGATCTCCTGTGCAAGCACTCGAAGTCTGCTGGCTGCGTCGGACCGTGAAAGTGGTATGGACTCTTCCTGTGTGTCTTCAAGAGCTGCCCGAGCGGCATTATCGGCGTCTTCGTTTCCTATGACGCCGCAGTTACTTGGCAGCCACTGAAACGTCACGTGGTGTCCTTTCTCATGTGATGTATGGGGTAGGCATCTAAAATCGAATACGAGCTCTTCGTATGACCCGCGACGCAGACCTGATAGCACATATTGTAGGGCTGCCTTTGAGTCAGTGAAGATTGACCATTGTCGAGGTGGTTCCCGATTGACGAAACAAAGTGCAGCGCGAAGAGCAGCTAGTTCCGCAGATGTCGATGTCGTTGGGTGGTCAGTCCTAAAGCTGATGGTAATAGCTCTTGCTGGGACAACCACAACACCGGACGAGCATTGAATGTTTGTGCAACCATCAGTATAAATATGTACACTGTCCGTATACCTCTCGTGCAGAAGAAGCAGAGACAGTTGTTTCAGAACAGGCGACGACATCTCAGGCTTTTTCCCCATTCCTGGTACACTGTGATGTACTGTGGGGCTGATAAGACACCAAGGGGGTATAGATGGTTTAGATGCAGCGGTGAAGCCTGCAATAGTTGCCTCTGTTGACGTGCATCTGGGCAAACCAAGGCAGACTCTGAGTGTTTGAGCTTGTGCTGCCTGCAGAAATAGAATATTTATCTTGCAGGTGTTGATCAGTACAGGTAGACTACATGTTAAAAAACCCAGAAAGAGAGCTCTGTATAGTTGCAGCATTGCGTTTACTGACATCCCCTACTTCTTTCCTGTCAAGTATTTAAACAACTGGGAAGTTCCTGTCTGGCGCCGTTTCATGTAGGCCACGTGCGGGCTCCAACAGAGGTCTCGGTCAATAATTACGCTAAGAAATCTTTTGGTTCTCACATAGAAAATGGTCCGCCCATTGATTGATATGACACAAGGCGTCATTTGTTTGCGAGTAAATGCCACTAGTGAGCATTTTCTGGTCATATGCTGAGACCTTGTTTCCACAAGTAGCTCGCTGTCAAAGTTGCCACTCTTTGAAGCCGCACACGTATCTGAGGACGTGTAACTGCCGAAGTCCAGACACAGGTGTCGTCTGCCTATATTGAAATCTTGATAGTAGTTGACAAGTAATCAGCAAGCCCAACAAGAGCTAGGTTGAATAGCGTCGGGCTGAGAGCACCACCTCGAGCAACGCCCCTGCTGGTATAGCGTCGCGTAGTTGGGCCATCGTCAGTTAACACATAGAATGATCTTGCAGATAGGTAACTTGCAATCCACAAAAAGACTCGATCACCTAGGCCAACCGTAGCAAGAGCGTCGAGAATGGCCTCATGTAATACGTTATCGTATGCCCCTTTCACATCTAAGAATAATGCTGCAGATAAACGCTTCCGGGACCTTTCGTGCTGGACAAATGAAACGAGATCAACTACATTGTCGATGGAAGAGCGGTCACGTCGTAAACCAGCCATGGAATTCGGATAAATCTTGTAATGTTCATGGTACCATTCTAGGCGGCCAAAGATCATCCGTTCCATTATATTTCCTACACAGCTGGCCAGCGCTATTGGGCGGTAAGAGGTGAGCTGTAGTGGGTATTTGCCCTGCTTCAAGAGTGGCACCAGGCGGCTTACTTTCCATTCGTCAGGAACATTTCCCTCCTGCCATGAGAAGTTGTAAAGACTCAACAATTCTATCCGTGCGGATTCTCCGCGATAGCACAAGGCTCGATATGATATACCATTCGGTCCCGCAGATGAAGAACGCCTGTAGAGAGGTAGTGCCGCCTCAAGCTCCTCCATTGTAAAAGCAAGGTCCATGCGGCAATCACGGGAATGGGGGACGTCAGCTCGGGCTGGAGGATCTGGGCGAGTCGCTTGGTCTGCGATCCGCGCACAAAAGTCTTCTGCGACATCAATGTCTTGCCGCCCTCGGAAAAGCGCGAGCGCGTTGAATGGAAAACGCCGTTCCGGAAGGCAACGCAGACCTTGCGCCGCTTTCCAAATGTGAGACAGTGGCTTGCGGGGACCGAGTGTCTGACAAAAGTTTGCCCAACGTTCCGACGCTAATCTATCCATACAACGCTGAATCTTCTTTTGCATCCTCCTGGCTGCCCTAAGGTCATGAATTGATTTTGTACGCCGATATCGACGTTCCGCCCGGCGACGAAGCGCTCGAAGACGCTCTAATTCTATGTCGAAGTCATTTGGCGTGGAAGAGATCGTCATCATGTGAGTGGCGTTTTGCATCGTATTTTTAATTGTTTGCTCTAAGCCAGAGGGTAGGCCCTCGCGGCAGGCATCTTCCATATCAGATTTGAAGTTGGCCCATTGAATCGTCCGAATGGTATTCCGTGGGCCAGATCTAGAAGACAAGCCTTTGATGTTCAGATAGGTGGGAATGTGATCACTCCCATGTGTCTCAATATCTGGAAACCACTTCACACATCTGGCGAGAGAGTTGGAGACGCAAGCAAGGTCGAGGCAGCTGCCGTATGTCACGCCTCGAAGAAAGGTGGGGCTACAATCGTTCAGGAGAGTAAGGCCATAGTTGTAGGCGATGCTTGCTAATCTTTGTCCTCCTGCATTTGTCCTTGTACTTCCCCATGCTGGATGGTGTGCATTGAAATCTTCTATGGTGACCCATGGGGTGCGACAAACACTCAAGATATTTGCAAATTTTTTAGTATTGAAATTGCTGGAAGGCGATATATACACGCTTATGAGAGTAAACAAGAGTTTGTTCTTTTTAACTGTGATGCATATATATTGATTGTCGTCGTGGGGCGCAGTTGATGCCAAAACATAGGTAAGTTCACGACGAACAAAAACGATGATTTTGCTGCATGCACCATTTGTTGATGACATGATACATTCGTACCCTGACAGTCTGATTGGTTTCGACAAGTTGGGCTCACAAACGACGATGAGTGGAAACACATTGGTGTACACAACCTGACGAAAATTTGAAATTCGTGATTTTAGCCCTCTGGTGTTCCACTGGATGACGGACACTGCCTTGACTTCTTTTCGAAAGGATGGGGTATGGGTAGCCATCTTTCTAGTTGAGGGATTCAAGCACTGGGCTTAAGGCGTCCAGCACTTAAGTGCCCTTCGAGCAGACGGTGTCCCCATGTCCACTAAAATCGCTCGGATGGCCTCCATGAGGGAACGTAGCACCGAGACGACTTGACGGTCTGTTTTGGGTGAATCATCCATGGCAGGAGAAGGCTCCGGTGGGGCCGCGACCTACTGAGGTTCCTTAGCAAGGGAGCGGCTCGGTAGCGTAGGCCAATCCTCTTATCTGCTTCCTTCGTGGAAGTGGTGAGCCCTTTCGCTGCTCGACTAAGTGGTGCCGTAGTGGAGTCGGTACTATCACTTCGCGCATGCGCCTTCCTTGAAGACGTACGATGGTGCCGACGTCGACGCTGACTACTTCGGCTGCCTCCCTGTGGGCCGAATTGTCTCTGGCCATTTGTTTGAGAACCGCGCGCTTCCTTTTGATGCGGGGACAGTCTTTCGACGAGGCCGCGTGAGGGCCACTACAGTTGGCGCACTTCAGAACCGTGGCACCGCAGGTCTCTTCTGCATGAGGTTCAGCGCAACGGGGATACAGTAGCGAGTTGGGACACACGCCCTTGACCTGTCCTAACCTGAAACACTGATGGCATTGAAGCGGCTTCTGGATGAATGGTAGAACCGGATGTCGGAAATGTCCGACTTTAACGTAGGATGGTATACAATCCCTCTTGAAAATTACTTTTACGCAGCGCGTATTCCCAAGGCGGCGCACTCGCGTATTGATTGTGCCCTCGTTTGCCGGCTTGATGAGGCTAGGTAAGTCATCATTGGGAATGGCAATGTCGCAAATTACGCCGGCTATGGATGTGTCGTCGATCGGGATATAGGGGCGCATTTTGATTCCACCCAGCTCCGTGATTTCTTTGAAGTTTTCCAAGTGCACTCGCGTTGTATACGTCTATGGCGAGTATATTCTTGCTTGGATTTATTCTTATGTCTTTAATTTGATCCGGCACCGCGCATTCCAGAAAGATGGATAGGGACTGCCTGTTCAGCAATCGTACGTTGCTTGATGGTTCTTCCGCCATAAAGATGATGACGTGTGGCCAGCGCGCAGGCCTTGACTTCATAGTGGTTGTGCTCGGAGGAGTTGACGGCGCTGTATTGACGATCTTTCTCTTCGCCCTCTTACTCCGGACGGTACAGTGAAGCCGTCGTCGGATGAGTCGTCTTCCGACATAGAGTACAGCTCGGTGTCTTCAGTGTCACTACCAACTCGCTTCCTTGCGGTTGCCAACTCACTTCTGGCCAGGCGGGCCTCTGGCGTGCTCCGCGTCCATGGCCGCAAGACGGGGAGGCGAGGCACCTCGAAAGGCGAAGATTTCACAAAAAATTCACAGAGCACACATACAAGTGCTCTGCCAAGAAGACACTTCGTCGTCTCGCCTGAACTACTACTAGTTCAGCGTTGGGGGAAGATGAACAAAAGCACAGGAACAAAGTGAGGATAAAGAACGAAAATAGAGATGCGCATGAATAAAAAAATATTACAAACACTTATTACAGTCGCATTCCAATTAACTTTCTCTAAAGAAAAAGAAAACAAGGCTAACAAACCCAACGGCCTTCATGGCCTAGCACGCAGTTTATTTTGACCCTGGGGCCGAAGGTGCTTGTATTATGACTGCGTGCTAACTGTATCTCGGAGCAAAAGCCTCTGTCAGGCTGTATAGCCTTTTGCTTTTGCTTCGATTTCTGTTGATGTACAGAAAGAAAGAAATCAATAAAAAAAAACAAAGTGGCCGGTTTTAGATGTGTACAGAAGATTCAGCCAATGATTGTGAAAGTACAGAAGGCACATACAAAGCATGTGGTTAATAGTCTCGGTTCCGTTGAAGTAGAGACAAAGTTGATGATCAGTAGTTATGAGCCCTTACCAATGTCATTTACAAGGGCAGCTTCTAATACTATGTTACGCGTACGGTTGACCGCTTTCGGGATATTTATGTTTCCGAAGTTCGGGGTACTTTTTTGGCAAGAATTTAGATCCGATAATTGTTTTTTCTTTTTTCGCTGAATATATTTTTCCAAATGAATTTATGACACTATTTGCCGTGAATAAGTTTTTGCATTAAGTTTACTGGCATGTTTGGGTAAATATTTATTGCGCTGACTTTGCATGCGCGCAAGCATGCTGTATAGCTGCATATCCTGCTTTTAAACTCTGTAATTTACTCAGCACAAAGAATAGCGAAGTTTTAGGGAAACAATCTAGTAAGGACCCAAAGAACACAACACCATACTGAGATGTGACGTTAAGCAATTAAGAATAATTGCATTTCAGATTGAAACACAGAAAGAACGGGACTTCATTCTTTACATTATATAGGTACAGAGCTCCGGCGAATAATACAGAAAAGAAATACTATGAATAGGTAAAGACTAGGCCTTAGTAGCCATTGTGGAAAAAGAACCAATCATTGAACATAAGAAGGCGCGAGAATGAAACCTTCAAATTTGCCGGAGCTATGTAATGACGTCCATGCTTTAACTGTCTCATTGCTTGGGCGGCAGGCATGGCGCGTAAGCTTGGCTTCGCCATGCTTCTTTCATCACACGACACGTAGGTTATAGCAGCTGCAAGCCGAACGCCATCTTAGCACTCTAGTCAATTTGCTTTCACTGCCCATTTTGGTTAAAATCGTATGCTGAGAAAGCTTTCCCGCTTTTTTTTTTTTTTTAGTAAACTAAAGTTGCTGAATTTTAGTGACACGAAATAATGCGCATCGCTAAGGCAAGGTACAAGGTCTCAGCCGCACCATCGTCACCGCCACCTTAATTTCCTCGATCCCGAGCTTGAATTCAAAATAACACTCAGTACAACATTTAATCTACTAGTACTAGGACTACCTTTAATGTAAAATAATCACTGCTATTTTGACAAAGTCAGGGCATACCAGGTATTTGAATATGCTAAAAAGCAAGGGAAAAAACGCGTTGAAGGTGACAGACACAGGAACAACATCGTACGTTGCTACAGAGGAGCAGACCATCAGCATATAACCGCAGGCACGAGCCCTAGCTGTATCACGAAGACATGCAAGCATCTCTAAAACGGAACGGTGAATGACCCCATGCGGAAGTGACGGGGAAGGCTTTGTATACGGCAGCAATTTCTCACAATGCGGTGCTCATAGTTCTGTTGCCTCTCTATTTGTGTAAATTTCTATGAAGACCTAGAAAAATGTTTAGCCACCATCGAGGTTACTTCTGTAAAAAACGAAAGTCCTTCTCAGAAGAAAGGTACTGAGTTATATTTTTTTCTGTTATTGTTCTCTGCAGCGACTAACTGACAGGAAGAAGCGGGTTCTGTTGGGTTAGTGGTAATATTGCGACCGAGATACAAAGGACTGTTTACTTTTATGAATAACGATGAAATTCCACGCATTATTTTAGTAGCGGTGTTTACCAGCGAGTCTGAGCCCAAAGGAGCCTCTATGTAGGAACTCGTTTAGCGAGGTATCCCTCATCGAATTCATTAAAATTTTAAAAACAATCTTGAACTGAGTAAACATGTGTAAGCATCGTCGCACCATGTACCGTTCAAGCAGGAGTCATAAGCGTGATCACGGTTGTATATGATAAAAGGAAGCGCATACATTGTCCCTTGGATAACACTCATTTCCAAACCCGACGTTCATCTGATTGAGCTCCCAGCCATTCCTCTCTTTGGTTTCTCTATCTCGCTCTCTTCGTGTTTTCCGACGACGTGCGCGGATTGAAGGTGTGATCTCTCAGTGCAACAGCGCATTCCTTTCATAGTAAAACTCTCTGGTTCATAAACACAGATCTCACAGTGCGTCTTGACAGCTTCGCATCTATCGTATTTTTATTATCGCCACTGAATAAGTGTGAGGCAACCCCCCACTTCCATCTGCATGGCTTACTGCAGCCAGTCTGCTATACTGTACCTTTTTTGAAACCTTCGCACAACCGTCCCTTTCCTTACAAGAGCGTCATTACAAGATTGTCACTGTCCGAGCCACACTCAAACTAACCACCTAATTACCCATGCCGCAGAAGCCAACGGCACCGTATTCCTGATGTCCTTTTCTTCGGCATCCAGTAGGCGGCAGTTGCCATTCGCAGTGTATATATGGGCGCTGCAAGTGATTTGCGGTCGCAGTATACGTTAACGGCCCGCACGTCATAAAACTGCTCACTGAGAGGAAGATAAACAGAATATTTATAGGCACAGCCGTACTGCGTCAAATCGAATGTATTCGAATACGTCCACGATGGAACGTAGGCTTCTGCGAAATATTTCGCATAATACGCCACGTCGACAACGCCTCGCTTCATTTTTTTGCTCCGCCTTCAATTCTAGCAAAAAAAGAAAGAAAGCGAAAGAAGAGAACAGAGTCAAGGAAAAAAAAAGAGAGGAAGAAAGAAAAGTCTGGAAAGTACTCCCCCCCCCCCCCCCCCCAAAAGTGAAACGGAAATGGTTGACAATAAAAAAAAAAAAAAAAGACAAAATAAGGAGCAGCTTTGCAGTTAAGCGCAGCGCATGAGCAAGTAGTGGTTTTGATTCTTCTTTTTTTTTTCTTTCTTTCTTTCTTTACCGTACGGCAAAAAAAAAAGGGGGGGAAGCGGGAAGCTCAAAGGAAACGAAAGCGAAAACTTGATCAACGCCCGCCAGTTTTATGGGGCACATTATTTCCATATCTTAATGCGCCCCGCTGGCGGTGCCATCGTCTCGGCGTTTTTGGGGAACCGCTAGGCAGACACCGCTCGTTCGGCCGCCGGGCGCCGTTTAGCCCCGCGCAGCCATAAACAGCGCGGCGGCCGCGTGGCCGATTCACGGCCGTCGCATGTCTCCCCCCCCCCAGCGAACGCTTGAAATCTGCGCCGAACTGAGCGAGAAAGAGACCGAATCGCTCGAGCGATGCGTGGCTGAAAACGTTCGCCACCGGTCACGCGTCAGATAAAGCGCTGAGCGCGAGAAGACACGACCAAGTGTTATAGAAGAAAAAGAAAGTAGAACAAAGGCGCTGTCGCTGTTCGTCTCACTTCCTCTGCTTATCTTGTTTGCCTCAAGGACGATGCGAGTGCGGGCGACCGTTTCAGTGGCACCCCATTTATTGAGATTTCTATTTTAGTAATTTGCCCGCGCACCGAGAAGAGCGCACGCCTGCCGCATTGACTATCGCAAGCAACAACGTGAGTGTCCTTCGTCTATCTTATTTTCGAACGTTATTAGGTTGTCCTGCCTTCGATTTTCTCCTGCGCAGTGTCTGCATATCCTCCACACTCTTCCCAGTACATTTTCATATCGGTGTCTTCGAGAGCCCCACGCGTCACGTCATCACAAGCAGAAGAGAAAAAAAATTATAGATATTGACTTGGCAGAGATCAGAGACGAGCCACTGAGCCACAGAAAGCAATGAGGCATGAGCGAGAATTTTTCTGAATCAAGCGAGCTCGACGTCTTCTGCCGTAACCAGACACGAGGGAAATTTTCGGGGCAGATCTGATCGGTCTGCCATTATCAAGGTATGCAACCAATTCGGTGGAAACCCGGAAAGTGGAGGCAAATTCGCGAATGGAAAGGTTGGCATTCACTCGATTGTTGCCCCAACGCTATAAAAACAGAAGAAGAAGAAAACTCATTCGAGTTTCTTGGCAGAAAGCTTGACATATAAAGAACATTTCGTAATTATCCTTCGACTAAAAGCACTGAGCGCATAAAACTTTCTGTACTCATATGAGAATAGACCTCAGACTTAGCACTACTTAAAGAGCGCACATAGTTGTGTATTGCAGATAATGAGCGTTAATTTACATCTGAGCCGTATACTTACTCTAAAGAAGGGTGTTTAGCTGGACTTGTTGGTGCATATTAACTTGTGGGTGAACTTCGCGAGGACGGGACAAGAAAGGAAACAAACACGAGCGCAGTGTTTGTTTCCTTTCTTGTCCCGTCTGCGCGCAGTTCACGCACAAGTGTATACTTACGCCTTTCTCAAAATTGTTTTAGCTGCTACATTGTACAGTTCCAACAGGAACACACTCGCTGCAATTGCGTAGGTTATAAATGCTTAATTGAAATTATATCAAGTGATAAAACAGTAATGCCCGCGTTTGAAACATTAGAAAACACGAACTTGTGGTACGAAGAGCGCATGGCTGAGTGCTGGTCATCTATCTGTTTGGACGGCGCACTGCTTCCGCGTACATTATTCAGTCGACCCGGGAGTGCACCGCCTCCAGTTCGCACACGATGCATGTTTCATCCAAACCGGACAAAAACAGAAAACTACCATTCGCTTCGCTTGCATTTAAGAGTCAGTAGCGTGCCTCAAGGTGTGAATGAGTTCAGTAAGTTACGAGGTATCAATGCATCGAAGCACTTGTCACGTTGTAGTGGCGGGGAAGAACACAGTAGGAAAACTGACTCACGAAACTAACTGGTTATTGGGCGAACATGTGCCCACAAGAGCAAGTGACACTCGAAGCACAACGATAGCGGCAAACACAGTCGGCGATCATGGAAATCTGAGCTGCGGGTAAAACGCGTCGGCCTTTATACGTGAATCGTCGAACATTCCAGAGTAATCGCTGGTGCGCGCGTGCCTTGCAGAAAGTACTACACAATTCGCGTTGCGCATACAGTCAGATTACACAAGGTTCGGTGATACCACATTACGAATAGAACCAGCGATAACATTCAAGAGAGAGAGAGAGAGAGAGAGAGAGAGAAATGATGCATAGAACGGCAGGGAGGTTAACCAGAGGTACTCTGCACGGGGGATATGAATAGGGGGATACAAAGAGAAGCAAAGTGGAAGGGGAGACAGGGAGATAGAGAGAGAAAAAGAGCGACAAAATACAAACAAGCCGCGTACACTATAGAGTGGTATGGGGTGGCTTCTTAAGTCCATCGTGAAGGCCTGTAGACAGCATGATCCTTAGTAACGTTAGTAAGGCCTTCAACGCGGACGTACTTTGGGAGAACTGACCTAAAGCTTTTAGTTCTGATAGGGGACGATTGTCCAATTGGTCCAGCACTCTGCACATCACTTCTCTGTGGGCACTATATCGCGGACAGACACAGATAATGTGCGCGAGCGTCTCATCGCTGCTGCACATTTCGCACGTGCGGCTGTTGGCCATTCCAATAAGGAAAGCATATGAGTTTGTAAATGCAACGCCTAGCCACAAACGGTACAGCATGATCTGTTGACGTCGTGGTAACCCAGGCGGTAGATGCATCCGTATATCCGGAGACAACGAACGCAAACGACGAAAACATTAGAGTCCCACTCTGCAGGGGCAAAGTACATTCATGGGACATAAATCGCAGCCCAGCCACAGCGTTTGTTCGCGAAAGCGGAATCAAGACATATTGACCATTTTGGTGTGCAGATCAGGCGACTTCGTCTGCGTGGTCATTCCCGTTGACGTTGCAATGTCCTGGAAGCCACTGAAAGATTATGTTGTGTCCCTTATCATAGCTGCGATGATATATCTGTCAAAAAAACTTCGGTTGGGGCTAGTTGGTACAGGGTGCTCCTTTATGAAAGGGAACTGCCAGCGCTTGGCCTGTGCTCTGCGGAGGCTGCTAGAGCGCCAACAACAGGCATCAAGGGGAAGCACGTCCTCTTGTAGCGCCATCTATTGGCGGCCAGACTAAGCAGACACGACTGATAGGCAAGCGGCTATGGACTGCCTCCCACGGGATGCGCCACAGATGGGGCCTGCAACGCAGCGTCTGCTGGTATCAAACCGCACTTGGTATACTAGCACATTGGATACGTGGAATGGCTAAAATTTACCCGCTAGTAATAGGCACTCCCAGCGTATTTTAATGCGCAAGCATTCTTTGGCGAGTACCGCAGGAAGATCTGTCCGCCACGCGAAAAATGTAATGCCTTGTATCTGCCCAAAAATGCGCAACGTGCGACGTTACGACATTTAATCATTATAATAGTGTAAATGTAGATGATTGGTAGCTTTATAAGCGATTAGGAACAATTGAAAAAAAAAATATTGATTAGAGAGAATAACGATATACATACAGAGGTCCACAGAAAATGCATGGGGAAGCCTATAGTAGGAGTGGGCCAACTTGAAATTTGGGTGTGGGCCAACATAAATTTGGGAGTAGGCCAATTTAAATTTGGGTATGCGCCATGGGCCAACTTAAAATTTATGGGTGGGCCAACTGGTAATTTGGAGAAATTTGGAGGTGGGCCAACTTGAAATTTGTGGGTGGGTCAACTTAAATGTGGTAGTGGGCAAAGTTGAAATTTGGGGGTGGGCCAACTTGAAATTTCGGTGTAGGCTTATGCACACTTTGACAACTCCAGTGAGTTTCAGCGTACATTTTTTGCAGTATGCAGCCCTGGCTACCCCCTCCCACATAGCGCGAATGAACCTCACCTGATTCAGAGCGGTTTAGGAGAGAAGTGTACTCAAGTGAAACCTTAGCTTAGGTAAATAAACTTAATATTGTTATTTATTATTCAGGCTTAGTTATTTCTATAATGATGACGTTTGCTTAATTACTTAATTACCCTACTCAAGGTTATGACGAAGACGTTTACATCTGTAATTAATAATTAAGATTATTTAATTAGATCTAATTAATATCAAGGTACCCTTAATTCTTGATTAGGCTCCGTTGATTGAACCTTAGTAACGTTTTATTAGTCTAATAAATTAACATACATTTATTTATTTATCCTCAGTATTTCTAATTACCCTCAATTAATCGCCGTTACATTCAACTAATTTTCTCGTAACTAATCTTATTAGTCTTTCTTATCCTTACTTAGTTATACCTCTCAGTACTCACTATGTATAGTCAAAATCACAAATCTCATTAGTCATACGTCGTCATATATGGCATTCTCATATACACATCCGTAGGATCTATGCATGCAGTGCATCGTGTCACGCTTTAGAAAAACGGACGAACGGACGGACAAAGTTCTGAGGGAAGAAGCCCTAGAATGCTTACGCATTAAATAGGTACGCCAGGAGAACCTAATAACTACCGGGCGTATGTTGACGCTTCCACGTTTCCAGTGCGCTTGCGATACAACGCGGTTTGCTAGCAGCAGGCGTTGCGCTGCAGGCCCCGCTCCTTGCGCAACACTCATGCGAGGAGTGGGGGTTCCAGCTAATTCTAGCAGCTGCTTGCCTATCGGCCATGCCTGGTTATTCTGGCCGCCAACAGATGACGCCACAAGCAGACTTGTTTCTCTTTGCTGCCATTTGCTGGCGCTCTAAGCAGCCTCCGCATAGTGTTCCTGTATATGCTCCCGCAGGGAGCAGAGTTGCGCATAGTTCCGCCGCCGTGATCCAGCTCTGCAGCGAAGCCACTACTCGCGCGCGCAGGAGCCAAATGCCGCGTGGTGTTCCGCCTTTTTCTCTGGTGGTCGCGAGCTACAAGCGCTAATTGTTCGCAGGCGCTTAGCAAAGGGCACTTGTTAATACAGGCTACGCTCGAACGAGTCATTCGTGCAGCCGGAGGGGGTGGGCTTCCAACCAACCGAAACTTTGTATGTACCTATGTAAACACGCATATACAAACACACACACGAACGTACAAATATGGGGTGGGACCGCCTTCGATTCCCCAAAATAATATACTCCCGTGGCTCGAACAGCTCCAAAGTTCGCTCGCAAACGCGCAGTACGTTGCCACAAACAGCGGTGCAATGATTTTCAGCATGCATATGAAGTTGTCTTATCATGCCCAGAAAGCAAGAAATGTTTTAAAGAGTGTTTAAAACTTCACACACGTAAGGTGGACACTTAGCGCATTTTGGCTGCCGAAACCAGCCGATTAATGACCGTCGCCAAGAGAGCTATCGTGCCTGCAGTTATGTCAGCGACCGTTAACAGAGCGCCATTTATCACTAACCATCGTTCACAACAGCTGCACGTTTTCGATACATGCGGTGCAGACACAGATTTAAGCGCATTTCAAATGTTGACATGTGCACATTTTAAGCAAAGCTTACTTTTATTTACTATTACTATTTAGTAGTACTTACTATTTAGTAGTGCTTACTATTTAGTAGCAGCAAATCTGCAAATAGAAAAAGATTCAAGATGCAAGAGCTTCTAGCTGCTCCTCTGAACGCACGATCGACGGTCCACTGATTGCAATGGCGATGGTACTGACGGAAACGACGAGTTCGCATGAGTCGGCGATGCGCCCGTAAAGTTGGCTTCGCAGCGGCGCGGATCATTTGACGTCATTTTTCGCGCTCGGCCAATAGCGGTGCGAGCGGCGCCGGAAAAGGTATGCGCAACTCTGCTCCCTGCGGGAGCATATACAGGAACACTACCTCCGCATAGAGTCACTGGAAAAAATTTCGAAGTACCGCATTCGTTTTCCCCGCGCCACCGACGCGTTCGTTGGCCCAACCGTACCACGTGACTTTGGGGCGCCATATACCTTCCAAGCGCCGGGCGGGCCGGCTGAGTTAGAGCGCAGGAAGCGCAGGTTCCCAACGTTTTTTTGTGTTCCGATTGTCGCACTCGCGTTTGACTGCAAGGAAATCATGCCTGGCTGCTGCGCCTTCGGATGCAGCAACCGAACCGAGTCTGGAAAGACTTTTTTCTCGATTCCGACCGGGAAAAAAGACCGAGAGCGTGGTTCTGCGTGGTTACACAGAATCGGCCGGGAGAACTTCGAGCCTACAAAAAACACCCGCGTGTGCGAAGTATAAGTACACCTTGCTTGTACTTTTCGGCACTGTTTTAGAAGAAATTTAAGCGAAGTGCACGCGGTGTTAGCGATGCCACGAAAATAGGAGTTAATTGCAGGGATCGTTCGCGTCTTGCACGCTTGACGCGGGTACACGTGTACGCGTTTGTTGCTCAACACACGCGGTTATTCCGTGGTCGTGGCTCGCGAAGGCACACTTGTCGCGCGAGAATTCCGCGTCCTCACGTGCACCAGGTGCTCGCATTATTTCTCCGCGCACGTGAGCGCGCTCTCGCCTCGAGTTACTCGACCCATATGGCACTTGTTTTTCGCAGACCGTGACGATCGCAGTCAATAAAAACATGGTCAGTGCATGTCGTGCGTCCACATAACGGCCGCTTTCTGTGCAGTTGTGTTGGCACTGGTAGAAAAATAGAAATTGGTTAAATGTTAGCTCCTTGAAGCTGCGTGTTTGCGGCCACATGCGCGTTTACACCTCAATTGAGCTATTTTAGTTGTCTCACTGCGTAAACTTCTAAACCTTTATAACGTATTCTTCGACTCTTTAGTTCGGTCTTTAAGCTTATTATTACAGCTACCTTCCATGTTTTTCTTGTTTCACATGTCTGAAACAGGGCTTCATTCAAAAAAGCCCTGCGAGCCTCCTTGGGCAGCCCAGCGTTAGGGTGACCAGTATCACACTTCTAACCATACAACAAACATTTGCAGGACTACTTTGTGCTGAAGGCTTTGAGAAGCCTAGAGTGGATGGGCATTCCACTTATCCTTTGCTCATTTATACATACGCATTTTGAGGTTGAAACCAACGGCCAGCTGATATTCACAACACATGCTTCAAGTTTTGAGCTTGTAAGCCGAGCACATGCAATGAACTGAAGTCAGCATACATATTATGTTTTATGTTGAAATGCTACGGTGCATACCCAAATAATGTTGAGCTTGATGCGTAACAAGAAGTACAAAACAGCAGAACACCCATTAGCTTTAGTTTCACTCTGTCACTATGCATGTTACATAAACCGCTCTAAAAGCGCAAGAATTTTATACATCGTCCATGTAACTTAGAAAAAAAAGTGCTGTGTCACCAGCGGGCGTTCCTGCCTTTTTTTTTTACACAGGAAGCAAATCTTGGCAGTCTAAGAAAACAGTCATAAATAAGTTGAAAAGAGTAGCCGCTCATGAACGCACTAAATCACAATGTAGCAAACTCTCGCTCATTATCAGTGTACAGAAGTACATATACGTTGCTGTAATCACGCAAATGGCTCATATTGGCCTTCCACAAGATTTAGTGCGCAAAATGGTCATCGAAGTTGCTGTTTACACCTGCTGTGCACAGATCGTCTTACGATCACGGCCAAACACCGGTGCGCACACGGCAGTCGCAGTGTATCGTGCGTATACGGCGGACGAAGTCGCTCGGCAGAGTCGAGAACGCACGGTACCCGATTACAAACAAAATAAATGTATCCGATATAGCTTGTGAAATTATACCATGAACGTACGTACCTGTGACACTGTCAGGTGTTAGTTTCGTCCTGCTTGGAAACATTCAATAGAAGCTGGCGGTGGTACACGATGTTCATGCCCAAAAGCACAAGCATGCCTCATTGCGGCTCGAAGTTCGAAGTGACGAAATGTTTCCTTCGTAGCTCGCTCCGCGGAAGGGGAAAAAAAACGCGTGCATAAGCTCCCGATAGCAGCGCTAAGCTGCTGCCCACAATCGTAGCACAGTTCCAGCAGTAAACACGATAGGCGTGCAAAACAACCACCGGCTGCATTACTTCGCACAAAATAAAATTTTCTTTTCGTTCTTATAGCAACCATTATCCCCGGGCACAAAGTATTTGTACTTCAGTAAACACTCAACCCGATGTGTCACCGAATATCAAGCTCTACCAACACGGCGGCCTTCCCGCGACGCAGTCGGCTTGGAAGGTATATGGCGGTGGGCCGCTCAGTGTTGCCAGTCAAATCCCAACCTTTGCGGTACTCTGAATTTTTTTTTCCCAATGACTCTACCTCCGCAGGGCACAGGCCACGCGCCCCCATGTTCCCTTTCATAAAGGACCACACTGTACATGGTATTTTGAAGGTGAAATATTTCTTCAGATTTAGCCGGGATGATCACTGCAGCAGCAGAGCCGTTGAGTTTTACTGACTCATCAGTGCAGACATGTTGCCGGAATCTGTGCATTCAAAAAACTTCAGATACAGAAAGGCGCTTCTTGCGCTGTGCGATAACGTTTGTTAGACCGTGAGAGCCGTCACCGGAGAAAGAAACACGTCTCACGCCAGACGGGAGGGCGAGAATTCGCCTTCAGCTAGGTCATGCAAACGGCTGAACGGCTGATTGCATCGATAGAAATAGTTATTGCCAGCAAAGGTCGCGCGTTCTTCGGCGTTGACTGCTTACTCACCTGCTGGGAACAGGCAATGCGAGCTTGTGCTTCATACGTTGACATGGCGCGCCGCCACCGTCGTACGAAACTTCTCGTGTTTAGCGTAACAGCTACGGTAGCAAAAAAGGCACACGTGATGGTAATGCCTGAAAACAGGGCTCGTACCTTGACTGTCTTAATCATCATCTCCGTCTTCATCCTTGTCTTCATGAACATTATAATCACCAACCAATTAAGTACACTGCGGGAAGACGACTTGCAGGACGAAGTTTCGCAAGTATAGTGAAATGGATTAGTCTTGTTAGCACTATACCCGCGACGAACAAATGCTGCATGGAAAATGTATCTTGGTATGTACAGTCAACCGCAAAAGTTTGCGGAACGCAGGATCTGCCAAGAAGCTGAATTCTCGCGAAGCGTGGTCACACAGACTCGAATTAAATGTTCCAGCATGTAGTGGCCTTCGCCACCTACACAGTGATTCATTAAATACGAAGTGTCATGTCTTAACAGTGCAGGAATTCACATTTGAAAGGGAAACCGCATCCCGCAAACTTTTGCTGTTGACTGTACATTTACAACATCACCATCTTCTTGCGGGGGAGGAAAGTATAAAGGAAATTGCAAACGTGTTCACTTTCTCTTCATTGTGCACGGTATCGCCTGTTTATACCCTGCAACAAATCAGTAGCATGTAGTTACGCTCAATTTTATAAAAATTGTATACACCTCTATTATAACCTCCTCGGACGTAAGGTGGTGATGTGTCCAAAGTAATTTAATCGTAAAATATTAGTCACAAGTTACCCCTGTACTTTTAGAAAGCCCCAAATTTCTACTTCTGTCGTAATATTCATGTCTTTCCAGTTCCAAGTTTTCAATAACTTCGGTATGTGTGTATGAATAACGGAAAATTGGGGCTCGCGCAAAAATAAAATGCAACTCTGAGGAGTGCCGTCCAATGATGGTAATAGGTAAGTTAACCGTCTGGCTCACAGACAAGTACGAACGAACACAGCCTTCTAATGACTTACGTAAGAAATTATTTAAATTGTATCACGGAGTTTTGCATGCTAAAACCATGATCTGATTATGAAGCACGCTGTAGTCGGTGATTCTGGATTAGTTTGACCCCTTGTGGCTTCTCTCTTTCTTTTTTCGTTCACGTGCACCTAAATCAAAGTACATGAACATTCTCTTGCACTTCGCCCCCTACGAAAAGGAGGCCACCACGGCCGGAATCCAACCCGCGGTCTTACGTAAGAAATAAATATAATCGTATTAGTGCGACTCATCTGAAAGCCCTATCTTTAACTCGCCAGCCAACCTACATTTTGATTCAGGTTGGCCAATGCATGCCGTGCTGCAGTGTCGAAAGTGACCTCGAATGAGTAGCATTATTGCACCATCTTTGAGCAAGACTTGACGTCAACGTCACGTGGAAATATCAGACACAGCAACTAATTGCTGTCGTAGACTAAATATAAACATAATGTTAGAAATGCTTAAAAAAAGGAAACGGCATTGCATAAGACCGTTCACACGAGAAAGCAGTCAAGGAACACAGGGGTCGTCTGAATGCCGAACTTTAATGGCTAGGACCATTAGTGTCTTTCGGACCAGTCTGTCGGTGGAAGAAACAAACAAAATATTTCTCAGTAACAATTCTTGTCGGCAACACCTTGCCCCGTCGTCGTTAGGCTACGTTGATGGAAAAAGAAAAAAAAAAGAAGAGAAAGGGGGAGAGTTCGTTTGATGAAATATGAATCTTGCGTAGGTCTACTGTGCGTAATAAACGTGCAAAGCAATGACGGTATAATTAACCTTATTGATTATGCCACAGTATAAGCAAACATGTTTTGGAATTGCCCACGGTAAACACGCAAGTTGCTGCCGGTAACCATTATATGCAAAGTTTACATGTGGCCCATTATGTACTTCTGAAATGTGTTCTGTGCAAGTTTGTCTAGATAGCATATACGTATGAATATTTATGGTACATTGAACATTAATTAGAAAAAGTAGATGGTGCCATATAGAATACATATGAGTCATTCCACGCGAAATCAACCAGCGTTTTTTCGACCGTCACAGATAAAGTTGAAAAAAATTTCCACGTTTTTGTTGAAGTTCGAAACTCCTTCTGTCAGTTTATTTTTTCTCTCTAAAATTTTTCTAGCATTCTGGCGAAAATTTGATGTTCTTGCCCGGCTGAGCCAGAAGGCATCAAACAACAATTTTTTTCAGAGGCACATTGTGTCATCCAGTCGTTTAAATGTGTGTGGCACGAAACTGAAGTGACGTGACGGTCAGAATAACCAATATCTCAAATATTTGAATGATTTTGGTGCCTTTGGCACTGGCAAGAAGCCTCTAGAATTGATGTCTGAATTGTTTTTCTTGAAACACGAGAAAATCTAGAAGCCAGAAATTAAATATAGAGTGGCAGGCAGGTTGACATAGTATAGCCGCAAATTATTCGAAGCCTTGAAGGTTCAGCCGATCGCCAGAAATATAACTGCAAAGTTATTATTATTATTTTTTTTGGCAAGAAGCTTCGTTTTCTCGGTCAAGAAAGTAGCTTTGGTGGTCGGCTTAAGATATATGTGATATACCATTAGATAGCTCTAGATGTCTGCTCTTCATGTGAGAAGTTGTAAAAAGGTATTGTCAAGTTAGAAATGCGCCATTTGTATACGCAACAGATTTTGGGGCGCTGAAGAGAACCATGTCATTTCCTTGCCAGCAAGCGCGCGCTTCGTGGACCCTTCAGTTTCTTGTTCGTCAATGACTCTCGTAAGGGCCGAACGCGTGCGCACCTTTGTGAAATAACCGCACACTGACGCACGTGCTCTCGTGGCAGCACACTGCACTCGCTTCTTTCTGAGGTCAGCGTTTCTTGAAGCTGGAAACTATACATACGGCCGAAATAAAACTTGTAATCGTCTGCAAACGCCGCAATAAAAATGTTATTAGATTGTATTTTATTATACCTATTTCTTACGGACGAGTATATGTAGTCTGCGATACATTCTAATAAATGTTTGTTGCTTGTAAATGAAGCAACAGTTTCATGATGGTTCTAAGCGCAAATGCATCTCGACAACTGTCTTGAACAATCTTCGAAATGAACAATCAACAGGAAAACAACGCAGTAACAACGGAATGATCGCTGCAACAGAAATAGCGGGTATAGCTATTGATGTACATCGTGTCGGACGCGTTCCGCGATGTACTGCCGTTGTAGTTTGTTGAGTATAACTTGAATTACCTTGTTCTCTCGGTGCGCTGTCGTATACTCTGTTCAGTGTCCTGTTAGGCAGCCACGTGTTTCTACTCTCAAGCTGACGCAACATTTTATCTACAGACTATAATGAATTTGACGCAGTAGTGCCATCTTGCATGCGAACTTGTCAGCGAGATTGTTTTTGTTTTCAATAAAAGCGCAGCATAAGCTTTTTTTTTGTTGTTGTTCCTTGTTTAATTTTGCTGTGAAGGCGTTGAAAACAAAGTTCTCCGAGTGTACCTATAGCACCTGCAGAGCTATGGCTGCACTGTCGGGCCCGAGTGTAGCCTAAGGGCTCTCGCTCGATGACCTATAATAGTTACGGCAAATAGCTCCCCGTCTGAGTTAACCAACCTGAACCGTAACTACGTGAAACTTCGTGTGAAGTAGCGTGCATTACATCAAGATACTAATCTCCCTTCAAACAGGACTCTTCTTCTTTTCATTTTCTTTTGCGATATGGAGCACGTCTGTTGCAAGGCGCGTCGCATACGGAACTCGCTTTTACTACCCACGGACTGATGTCTGTTAACATTAACTTCAGTTCTTGCACGACACGCCAGAAATGTTACCCAATTGAAGAAAAAAAGTAAAGAGAAGTATGGCTACTGCGTCTTAAAAACTAACAAGCTGCATCTCCCATTCAAACATACCTAAAATAATTGCACAATAAATTATTACTTGTAACGAATACTGAATTTTTGAATACGGGTGTGGAGCGTTTAAAATAAATCTGGCGTAACCATTTTGAGATTTATTAACAAGCTACAAAATTAATATACTTAAAATCAACGTTTGTTAAGGAATACGGTGATGTATTTTTACGAAAAATCAGACTTTGCATGGGGTAATGAATTATCCTTCTGTTAAGTGACTCATTCCTGGAGCACTTGAATAACATTGTCGCATATAAACTAATAGGTTGCGAGTGATGCGAGTTTTCAGGTATGGCGACAATTTTTCGGTTCTCTTTGACAGTGATGCCTTTTTCTTTATTTCTTGTGTTCTGGACACACTAACAGCTTTTAATTACGAAACATTGTATAGCTCTTTCACATAAAGAGCTATCATTCTAAAGACAAGCGGGAAATTGCGCGAACAGTTCAGTGAACCAGTTTGAACGCTAACACCCCCCGCCCTAGGTTTAATGTACTGTTATCTACACAAAGACAGAACGCGCCAGGACGAAACCTCTGATGTCTTCGTTTCTAGACCACGTCAGTAGGTGGCCCCACATTGTGAAGTTGTCGTTTACCAGTCAAAGCCAAATACGCATTCCCATTAGTCGCGTGCGTGATCACCACATGGTCATTATTCCTCGCCCACGCAGAAAGCAACCGTGTGAGCAGACAGGTCGGCATCGTGACACCACCCGAAACATGGCCATCGTGTGAACAACGTGACCCTGCGACATGGGGCTGACGAGTGTCTCTCCTTGTGGCGCACATGAAGAGACAATCGGGGAGGACAGTGGGCCCCACAATTTACCAGAAAGAACAAAATAGACGGTCTAAGAGCGAGAAATACGTCGTTTGAGATCTGTGCGGCACCGGATGACAACGAGGACACACGTCATGAG
Organism: Dermacentor andersoni; assembly: GCF_023375885.2. Taxonomy (NCBI): domain Eukaryota; kingdom Metazoa; phylum Arthropoda; class Arachnida; order Ixodida; family Ixodidae; genus Dermacentor; species Dermacentor andersoni. The sequence continues at coordinate 32,691,587 of NC_092814.1, read as the reverse complement.
CGCTGTCTCCGCCGTTGCAAAGGAAAAGGACACTTTTTCAACTACGCATCTCACCAAGTCTGCCCCCTGAAGAGCTTACGCGCTTTGAGCAGTAGCTGCCTTACAGGGTGGCACTTTTATATTATCAGGCTGTACAGGTTCCTGCTAAGATGAGTGTTAAACCCGATGCTGTCGTAGCCGCCTCGCTGTAAGTCACACTGCTGATAATCATGTGTTATTGAAACTATGACATATTGATTTTCTTGGTTGAAAAAGTTTATAAAACGCACCTTTTGACATGAACTTTGTCAATGATTAGAAACACGTTCATCGAGCGGGTGGAACTCGTCTACTCGAACACGTCCATCTACGTAGATGCGATCTGCACTGAGAAATCTGCCCCATCTACTTCAGCTACACGAGGCCGTCTTAGCAGTAGGTTAGTTAAGTGTGCGCAAGCTGTAAAGGAGGAGGTAGACGATAACGAGCCGCATCAGCCTATTGCAGCATGCATCCAGTGAAGTATACAGTTTATTTAGCTTCAGTTTAATACTTTACACATGTCTGTGACTGGGTGGAATTGACTAAAGCTCAGTGTAATGCAAATAATCTTTAGCCTGCCTTCACCGTGTATGGTGCAGAAATAAAAAGTCCCAAGCGTTAAAGTCACTTTATTTCACACCTCACTTATTGTGTATTGATTTATTTATTTGCTGATATTGGAATTGTTGGGAACTTTCGTCGCCGGCTTCTCTAAAATGTTTGATATCTTTAAAGCAATTTTGCACGTTAGAAAATCAGGCTATCAAAATGTCGAAATTAATATCAGGACCTTCTGTTACGCTCTCTTTCATATTCTTGGTATTGTTCTGGCTGCTTAAGCCTAATTAATTATTCATTAAATAAATAATGAACCATTCAATCAAATAATTCGTAAGTTTTTAATAAACAAATAGGATCTAGCCCCGAGTTGACGTTCCGGCACAAATTACACTTCAGAAAACTAGAAAAAAAAAAGAAGTCGCAGTTTCGCCGAAAAGACGAACCATTGATTGCGATAGTAAATTATTAGACAGATATGATAAGGTTAGTAGCTTTGTTAGCTGTAGACACTGCTGTAAACATCCGCCTACTAACTAAATTATAAAGCACAGTGTCAAGTGCGCGCAAGCAAACATATCTCACTTCGCTGTCGGTGCTGGAGTGAAGAGCGGCAACAGCGACGGGGAGCGGTTTCCCGTCCTGGCCACCTCTCGCTGCAAAGCAAACCAGGCACGTGAGAACACAGCGCGCCCGAAGTCGTCAGCGGAGACGTTCATTTGAGGGATCGCCAGGCGTTTGTGCGCAGGCGCGAGTAACAGCGGGCACGTGAGAGAAAATCTGGGGGCTTTTGCTCCTTGAATATGTGACTCTGCCTAGGCACTACGGTGGAGGTTTCCTAGCGCGTGTTGTATGCGTTTGTCTCCTGGATATGCCGGCATCGCGGAGTGCGGTCGAGTTTGTTTACAATCCGCCGCCGGCTGCAGTGAAATGACGACCGCGCAGAGAATTGCCGCGCTATGACGCGGCAGAAATTGCGGTAAGTGAAATGATGCAGTCGTTCAATTGAGGCACCACTTGTTGTCTCATTACGTGTGTCTCAACGACCTAGTGGTCGTACGAGCTAATAGTTGAACGAACGAGTAAGCGAACGGCTAAACGAACGAGCGAACGACGACTAAACCAGCCAGTGAACGAGCGGGCGACCGCACGTTTTCATTGCGAGTGCTCCACCGTCGCATCTTAACCTACACACACTTTAAAGCTGACAAGCATTAACAAGTACGTCTCAAAGACTTATGAGGCTGTCGTTCGGCGATGAACGTGCTTTCGGGAGGGCACGCACACCTTTCCTTTGTATCGCAATTCCACCGGGCGACCGCGAATGACGAACAAGAACAACAGAGGCAAACAAAGCTATTCGCTCTAAAGAAGGCTGGTTAGTAACCACAAAATGTAGAGAGTTGCTTTCCTAAGACGAGTTTTCACGCTCGAGCCTCAAATTTCAAAAGGAATGCGCTGAATCCTAAGGGTTTCGTAATCACGTTTTCGCATGCAGCCTCGCGCCGCGAATTCAAGCCTGTTTTCGTACAATATGGTTAAGCGCACCAAATATGACCGTACTTCTTATATAAACAAAGTACACGTCGCTTAGGACTATACTATGAGGGACTCGCAACTACCTCGTATAGTCGTGTTGAGAATGTTGGTCTGAAGTTCTCGCTCCCAATTCTATGAATCCATGTTTTTCTTCCTAACCCGTAGCGTTTACCGGACGGTACCGAGAAGAGCTTCTTATCTTTGCTGAAACTATTTTGGCATACGAAGGCGCCGCATGTTGTGGTGACAGAAAATTCCGTGAAGCGATGTCGCACTTGCCACAAAAGTTCAAGGCGCTTGCAAACTAAAACAACACAGAAGAGCAACGGAGCCAACATGTGCTCCTCGCCTCTCCGTAGACGCTTCTCAAGCGAAAACGGCGTTGAAGCGCGACTGTAAACAAACGAAGCCGGCGCGAGGGCCCACGTGATGCCATTAGGCCAATGGCGACGCGGCGTCGGCCAGAGCCCGCGAGGAGGGGGCGGCATTCTTCAAAGCGGGGCGGTACTTTACGATGTTTAAGGAGCCTTACAGAGCAGCGATCGTCCGTGCCCTTTGTCGGCCTTCGTACGTCATAGCTGATACGCGCCGCGAATTCACATGGGAATGACGGCACGGATTATTTACGCTACTGAGGGCTTGCTGGATGTGAGGATGTTGGCATTCAATCATAAATGTGGTATTTACAAGTATTCGCAGCAGCATCTTGCGAAACTCACCTAACAAATGTTGCGTACCTAATTGTAGCGCACGCGATACATTTGTAGTCGTCATGGCACAACGTAGCGCTTGTTCAGAAACTTTTTCAACAAATAATTATCAAAACATGAAAAAGAAAAGCTGCTATCACTGAATTTGTATAGCCGTCCGAATACAAATTCTATGCTGTACACGAAGCTACTCGGAGCTAGAAAGCCAACGCCAGCGCCTAAAGCGCAGCGCCTTGCTATGCGTGCATTTACTCTGTGAAAGGTCGTCTGCTACGGTCGAGCAGTGTACGCGGCGTTCACGGTCGAGGGAGGGAGCGTGAAATAGAGGAGAAACGAGGAGGAGTGAAAGCGGAGAGCATCGCTTCTTTACGAAGTTCAAGGGGCTTTACCTCCCCCCTCCTAGCACTGACACATCTCCCCGCTCCCCCGTTGCGCGCGCTAAAAGTCGGCGCGCACCCTCTCCGCCTTCGGCCCTTGCGCGCAAGGCGTCGCCGCACCAAGCAAACATCCTTCTCGGCTCACTCTCGCATGCTTCACCTGCACCTACAGCATACCGCGAACATCCGCGATCTTACGCACGTGGACTTTATAAGGAACTTCACGGCGACGCCAACGACGAGGATGAAAATTCACCTGGGATGTTCATATAATTGCTACCGAAATAAAATAAAACAATAAAGATTTATCGGCAGTTCGGTGTTTGTTCTTCTGCCTAGGCATATAATTCCCGGTAAGAAAGAAACCCTCAAAAATTATACTTGAATGGCACTTCTCTGAGCATATACCACAAGTGCGGCTGTCCATTCCAGAAGTTGGAAAAAATTTCGACTTGCCAACTTGCGCCCTCTATCAAGCCGCTCTACATCTACTGCATGGTTCATGCTCCAATTGAGTTCCCATTTATACAGATAGCTCTTCAGCTCTAACCAGCTCTACTGGTGCGGTAGTCATTCCGTCGATGTCAATCTGCAAGAAGTTCAAGATCAGCTACTTGACAACATCAACCGAATTCGAACTTTCGGCCCTCTGTAGAGCAGTGCTATATGTGCAGCAACAATCACCAAATCACTGGGTTATATTCTGTGATCCCAAGGCAGCCCTGCAAACACTCTTTATCAGCTCTGTGCCGAAGCCCACATGAAAAATTGGTAGCAGAGATACGATTACGCTACCATCAAGCAGCGGACGGAGGCCCCGACATTGTATTTCAGTGGCTACCTGGGCACTGCAAAATTACTGGCAATGAAAGTGCCGACAAAGCTGCACTTGAGGCACATGATTTATGTAAAAGCATCTCGATACAATTGTCGAGAACGGAGGCAGCGCTACACCTCAGCGGTCGTGCCCGTATTATTACTGTAAGGCAATGAAACCCACTGGAGTTCACCAACCGGCGCTTGCCATGGTCCCACATATGACATTGCAACTTTTACCTGGTTATAACCGACGGGAAGAAACGCTACTGTACCGCTTGCGAGTAGGAGTTGCTTTCACAAACGTCTACTGATTCCTAATGGGAATGGCGGACAGTTCCAATTGCAGGAGATGTGGTGTCGAAGAAACGACCAAACATCTCCTGTGTGACTGTCCTACATACGAAGGCGAGAGAAGTGTCCTTCGTGCGGCTTTGGAGCACTTAGACGACCGTTCTTTCACAGAGCAGATCTTGAGCCCGTGGCCTCGTGCGTCTGCTGTGTGCAAGGCCACAAAGGCGTCTGTGCGTTTCATGAAATGCACCAGCCTGTATGACCGCCTGTGACTGACTCAGTGATGACCGCTTGTGTGCGTAACAGTGCCAACTGTGAAATTCTTCCTTCTCCTTTTTCATTCCTCTTTCCCCCTTCCCCAGTGCAGAGTAACGTACCGGGATCAGCCTGCATGGTTAACTTCCTTGCTATTCCCTTGTGAGCTATCTCTTTCTCTCTCTCTCTCTCTCTCTCTTTCTGAGCATGCTTTATGTGGGTTACCTAAAGCTTTGCGGGGCCTGTTTGCGAAAGTGAAAAAAAATACATGCAGTAAAAAATTAACAAAAATGTCTTGACTGTTCTAACCGGTGCGCATGCAGCTTAGATCAACGAGGGCGTCCATACCATAGCGCCACGTTGCATTTTAATCACGGCTGACAGGAAGGCCCCCAGATTGAAACTTTTAGCAGCAACCTTTCACGAAAGCTATTGGAGGTACTGAAATAAAGACGGCAAAAAAGGAAAATGGTGGTAACATGAAATAAAAAAAGCATAGAGGAAGCGATCAATGCGACGAAGAACGGTCGGGCTCACACGGAAATATTAGAATTTAAAAGGATCGATAACGTCGATATCGGCAAGAGCATTGATACCCCATCTCTCTGCTGCTGAGCGCAACAGAGCGTGCGTGCTCTCGCGTGGCCTCAGTGACAGACGGTGTCGATAATTGCTTCAAGTTATCCGAAGTGGCCGGAGCTGTCGACATTATCTGTCAATTATGGGCATAATTTAAGCACAAGGGGAAGAAAAAAAACGTACTTTCGTGCACGGACAATTTTTCTGACCTGCTCATGAAAAGAGGCTGAATTCTCAAAATGCGGTAGTATTGGTGTGATCTACTGCGCCGAGCATAAGAAAGCTCATTGCGCTTCCAGGATTAATACGCTTTATCGTGGGTTCTTGTGGAACTCGAGATATCTTTTGCGCTCGTGTACGAGGCGTGGTTGTGCGCGAATGCACCAAGCATCGCATTTCCTAGCGTCAGTGGCACTAGAAGAAGACGAAGATGTTTGTTTCTTTCTCTTTATTTTTTATATTCTTCTGCGCGAATACCGCTTCTACATATAAAGCTAGCGCTTGTTTGAGGCGCCACTGGTGCGCAGCTCATATTTCAGAACAGGATGGGCGTACATAATCATTATGCTGAGAGCTCTGTCCGGGTAGGTCTGTTTTTCTTTGGTCCATTCTTAATCATAAGTGTCCGGAACAGCACTTCGGACTACTGGCAATTTTAACCTTTGCATTGTGTTCATTATAGGCTGTTTCTCTCTTAGAGATAGGCACTGACGAAGGGGCACATATAATGCTGTTCGCTGATAGGCTGTGACACCGGCGCAGCGATTAGTTCTTGTCCGAACATCAGCAAACAATCTCATACCGACGGCAACGACGCCTTTTTTGAACGATCCTGCATATTTTGAATTTCCTGTGTCTTTGCAGAGAACTTTGAATAAACCGCAACGTGAGCTCCAATGCAAGGAAAGCATCTTTCTTCCTGGAGATTTACATTCGCTTAAGTTGTGGTCCCCACCACATGTGAGGCACCGGGGAGCAGATCTACGCCATTTTATACGTCCGTAGGCCGAACACCTGAACACATGAGAGAGAGAAGGAGAGAGAGAGAGAGAGGATGAAAGAGAGGCAAGGAAATGAAGGGAGGTTAACGATACGCGCGTCCCATTTGCTGCCCTGCACTTGGGGGAAACAGATATATAGGGACAAAAAGAAAAGAAAAGAGAAAGAAGGGAATAGAGCAAGCATTGGTTGCGCACGCTTGATGGTACGCACCAAGTCTATAAGCCGTCTCAGAGACCTGCCGACTTGAAGCAATGCAGCAACGCCCTGGTCACTTTCTGCTCCAGCGACGCGCACGACCATGGTCCAAGGAACTCGCCTTCTAAAAACGGTCTTGCGTCCAGCTAATTTAATGCTGTCACGTGAAGGTGCTCAAGAAAACTCGTATATAGAAGCTCATTTTTCGTCTATCAAGGGCCATGGTTTGAATTCAGCAGGACGGGCTGGCTCAGAAATGGCAATTAAGTTCACAGGCAATTTTATTCTTATTCACAACGAGTACACACCGAAAGAATGAAACTGCGCCTGCCATTGAAATATCATATTCAATATCTCTGCAAGGATCATGTTTACGTCAACACCGTGGACAAAAGCTTTCACACAAGCTAAGCGAGATATTATGAACTAGCTTATCGCGCTTTCAGCAAGCACAGAACAGTTGACAAGGTCCTATGAACAGGGCCGGTATAAAGAAAAGCAGAGAACGCTTCCTCGACCGAACTGACAAAACTCTGTGAATTTCCACAAATCACCGGAGCCTTCCGAAGTTACGCTTGTATCGCATTCAGGAATATTCATCCAGGTGATACGCTTACTCGTTGTAGTATGCAGTGTATGTTTCGTTCGACGTCTTTAATCGTGTTAGAAAAACGCCCAGGAACAGAGTGTCATTTTCAAACTTCGGGCATTAAGGCTTCGAGCGAAGACATCGCAAGAGTCTACAGCATTATTCGGTACTTGGAATACAGAGTGTGTATTGCGTAACACGGTTGTATACTAACCAGTGTATGCTATATTGTATCGGTGCAATGTCGTTTTAAGATGTCCAACAGCAAGTGTCCAAGGTCGAACGTTATATTTACCCATTAGGAAAAGAGACTTACATAACCCCAATGACGGTCCAGTATACTTCCTTATAACTAATACAGAATGCAGCTTATTTTTGTTACTGGTCCTCTATATTCTCAGGAAGCAAGAATCATTGATATAAATGCTATAATTAGTTTAGTTACGCTAAACCACCACTACATTGAGTTTATAGCTTGTGCTTATCTATACCAGATCTTTTTCCTTATGTTGCATTTAGTTATGAAATAAGTACTTTGAATTTGCCTCCCTGTAAGAAAAACGAGAGAGAGAGAGAGAGAGAGAGAGAAAGAGAAAGAATGGCGAGGAGATAGAGGAAAATTTATTAAAGCACAGATTGGTTGGTCCGTGTCCTCCAGCCCGCTCAAAGGGAACGGGAGAAAAATAGGGATGTGAGGAGTGCTTATGAGGAGGTACAGCGACATACGATTATACAGACGCTTTTCATCGCGCTTCCGTGGAAGCCGCCATGTTTGATCACGTGGTGACGCTTTCATTAGTGGCTTCCGTCGGCCTCAGTTTACAATGGCAGCGCTTGATGGCGGTGCGGTGCAACAAGCGGTTGTTTCGGCGGCTGTCGCCGACAATGATTAGGTGCATGAAACAAAGCAGGAGAAAGAGGAGGAGGAGGAGAAACAGACGGAAAAACAGGGAGGTTAGCCAGTTCTCAGACCGGCTGGCTACACTGTGCTGGGGAAAGGGTGTACGGGGAATAAAATATTATAGAAAAGAAATGTTACAAAAAAAGGGAAGAGCAGAAATAAAAGAGAACAAGGAAAGGAGAATGCGGCACTGCTTAAAGTCTGTCTCTAAGACCACTCCTCCGCAAGAAGAGCAACAATGCTTTCACAGCCTTCTGTGTTGGGGACGGTCTCGGCCAGTGTGTCAGGACCTATTCCTCCGACAAAGGGTTTTTGTCGAGACGTTCTAGCACTCTCGAAAGTTCTTTCCTATGTCCACTGAAGCGGGGACCCTCAAACAGAAGGTGGGTGATTGTTTCCTCGCAGGTACAGTTATCGCGTGTAGGGCTGTTCACCATTCCTATCCGAAATGAGTACGCATTCGTGAAGGCCACCAAGCCACAAGCGGCACTGAAGTGTCTCCTCAGTTCTAGGTAGTCCTGACGGAAGGCGAAGCCGTACATTCAGGTCGAAGTTGTGGAGACGAGCGTTGGTAGTTGGTTAAATTCCGTTGACTTTCACTGTGCGAGTGTAAGTAAGTTCACGTGCGAGCGAACGAAGCCCTGTAGCTGCGTCTGTTCTTGATAACGGTATAGCTACACAGTGGGGACCATCATGAGCAGATCAGGCGGCCTCATCTGCGCGGTTGTTTCCGTAGATACCGCAATGGCCCGGTATCCACTGATATGCTACGTTGTGTTTTTTAATCTATTTCATGGTGGTGAAAAAGCCTTATTTCAATGACTAATTGCTCATTCGGTCCATGACGAAATGGCGACATAATGCACTGGAGAGCGGCCTTGTAGTCGGAGAAAACTGACCATGCCTGTGACGGTTCTTCAATTACGAGCTCTAGAGCAGCACGGAGGGCGGCGAGTTCTGCAGCTGTCGATGATGTAAATGCGATGTCTTGAATTTTACGGTGACGGACTTCGCATGAATAACCAGTGCTCCTACTGAGCTTGCAGAAGAAACTGAAGCATTCGTGTAAATGTGAAGGCATCCGCTGTGTTTCTCATGCAGGAGCAGTAGTGTGGCTTGTTGTAGGGCTAAAATTGACGACTGTGTTTTCTTTTGGATTCCAGGAATGATTAGGAGGGCTTCGAGGGGATGTAGGCACCACAACGGTAATGGTGGTCTTGCTGCAGGCGTGAAGTTCGAGGGAAGCACTGCACGGTGCGAAGTAATAATATCACTGAATGCAGAGTGTGGCGTAGAAGCGGGAAGTGAGGCGAGGTGGTCTAATGGAATCCGGACGAAATGCCTGATGTGCATTGTTAAGGCATCAGCGCGAATATATGTTGTGTTTGGGTGATCACTCGCGATGACCACAGTGGCTGCCGAAGATGCACATCTCGGAAGGCCAAGGCATATTCTCAGTGCTTGAGCTTGAACCAACTGGAGGACGTGTACGTTTGTTCTTCGGGTCCTGTCCAGCACAGGTAAACTGTAGCGCATGAACCCGAGGTTGAAGCACCGCTCGTACAGATGCACCCCACGATTTTCCCGCAAGAAATCTCAGCACATGAGTGATCATGGTGAGTTTCCTTTTCATGTTGGCAATATGAGGGCTCCAGGAAAGGTCGCAATCTATTATTACTCCCAGAAAGCGGTGGTTTTCGTCATAACTAATAGCCTGTCCATTGATTTTAATGACGTATGGGTCCATTGCTTTGCGCGTGAAGGCAACCAGGGAGCACTTCTGATATGATAGCTGTAGTCTACATACTTGAAGGTAGTTTCACGTCACTGTAGCCGCTCTCTGAAGCCTGGCGCGTACATGTACACGCGTCACCCCTGATGCCCAGATGCGGATGTCGTCTGCGCATATTGACAGATGCACTGACCGCAGAAGTACATCAACAAGGTCGATGAGCGCAAGGTTAAAGAGAGTGGGGCTCTGGACTCCACCTTGAGGTGCACCCCGACAAGTACAATAGTGCGTTGTTGTACGATCTTCTGTTTGTACAGAGAAGGTTCTGCCCTTCAAAGACACGGCCCTCTAATTCAATGCTCCCCAAGGCATCCAGAATAGCTTCATACGATACAGTGTCGTATGCGCCTTTCACGTCCAAGTACATCGCTGCAGATAATCTCTTTAGGCTTTTTTGTTGCTGTACAGACGAGACAAGGTCAATCACATTATCTATAGAGGACCGTCCACGCCGAAAGCCGGTCATAGCATCAGGGTATATCTCGTTATACTGCAGGTACCACTCTAGGCGAGTCAGTACCATTCTCTCCATCACCTTTTCAAAACAGCTGGCTAGTCGGATGGGAGATAGGAAGCCAGGTCCAGAGGAGATTTGCCTGATTTGAGAAGAGGAGCGTGGTGGCTGGATTTCAAAAGAGGAACCAATGCGTTGCACCACGAGTCATTGTATATGGTTAAAAGGACATGCCGAGCTGTTTGACCGAGGTTACACAAGGCCATTTAAGTGACACCGCCAGGCCCAGGTGATGAAGAACGCTTGCAAGCTGCCAAAGCTGCTTGAAGTTCCTCTACAGAGAACAGATTGTCCATCCGGGAATCTCGCGACATCGGTGCGTTTCCTAGATTACTCGCGGTGAACGCGGACCTCTTACCGGCAACCGTCGTGCAGAAGTGTTCCGCTACTTCAATTTCGTGACAACCTTGGTGAAGAGCAACACACTTAAAAGGGCGATGTTTCTGTGGCAATGTTGGCAATGTTTGTAGGCCGCGGACAATGCTCCATATTTGAGGTAGAGGCTTGTGCGGATCGAGCAACTCGCATAAAGATTTCCATCTTAGAGACTGGAGTACATTGATTCGGCGCTGAATCTTCTTCTGCAGTCGTCTCGCCTCCCTCAAACCGCAGATGGATTTTGTGCGCCTATATAGCGTCGTTCGGCACGACGACGGATCGCACGGAGCAGTTCCATTTCCGCTTTATATTCGCAAAACTGTGATAAAGGTGTAAAATTGCAGGCAGCGTTTTGAGGAGCATGCAGCTTTGATTATGCCCTGTAGATTGTGAAGACAACAGTCTTCATTTTCGTGATACCTCTTCTTTGTGAATGACCTGTACTTCGAACAGTCGATGCATGAAGAAACGGCGATGTGCGACTTGCCTAGGCCCTCGATCTTTATATACGTGGGAATTGTCCGCAAACCACTGCACCTTGTTGCTTAGGCTACGTGACACAAACGTCAGGTCAAGACAGCTGCTATATGTCAGACCCCGTAAAAACGTAGGACTGCCGTCGTTTAAACAATAGAGTTCATGATCTGACGCAAAGGAGAGAACTCGTCTTCCCCGACGATTCATCTTCTGGCTTCCTCAGAGTGGGTAATGAGCGTTGAAATCTCCGGTGAAAATCCACGGCCTAGGTGTCGCTGATATTAAAACGCTTAATCTCGCCGTGTCAAAACGGCTTGAAGGTGAAATATACGCACCTACTAGCGTGAAAGTGACATTATTGCGTTTTACTGTCAGGCACACGTATTGGTTGTTATCATCAAGTGTTACTAGATGCTGAATATAGGTAAGCTCGCACCCGATATAAACGATGACATTACTGTAGTCGTTGCGGGCAGAAGATTTGAAAGCTTCGTAGCTAGATAATCGTATCGCAATGTGAAGGCATGGTTCGCAATTGACGATAATCGGAAACTGATTCTTAAGTACAAATTACCGAATATCCGAAATGCGGGGTTGAAGGCCTCGGGCATTCCATTGTAAAATCGAAGCTTCTTTGACTTCTTTACGGAAAGGCTGCAGAGGAAGAGCCATGGTGCTTCTCCAGACTTGACAACACCGGATTTAGAGTGCCCAATATTTGAAGTGCACTATGAGCAACCGGAGTGCGAATGCTAGTTAGGAGCACCCGAAGGGTATTTGCGAGGGTTTTTACCATGGCTATGACCTCCTTATCTTGATTGAACCTGCGTGTACTCCAGGGACTACAAGCTCAAGCCCTAAGGACGTGTCTCGGTCTTCCAAAGTGTGCGTCTACAGCGGCAACGATTGTCATAGCTCGAGATCACCCAATATCAACGTATTTAGCCACCGACGCTCTCAGGGCGCATATTCGGCACGTTGCCCGACTACCTTCTCACCATCTTGCTGCTTTACCTGCAGAAAGGCTACACACAACTTTCACTCCTATAAATGTTGCCAATCGTACCTCGTTGTCATCAAACTACATGCCTGCAGCAAGACCATCCTCCCCTTTATGGTGTCTGCACAAGCCTGAAATACGCCTCACCATCCCAGGAATCAGGAAGAAAGCTAACATGCCGTCGTTTGCACTGAAGCTGGCCACATTATCTATAGGACTTTTCCATGAGGTGCACATTGGCCACGTACATGTTTACATCGATTGCTTGGTCACACCTACAAGCTCAGCTGCCACTGTGGTGATACCAGCAAGATTTGTCAAAATACAGCTAAGAACGTCACATGTATCATCAACGACAGCTGCTGAACTGGTAGCCCTGCGTGTGGCTCTTCATTTCATTCAGGAGGAACCACCCTATGCATGGTCAATCTTCTGTAATTCCAAGGCAGCCGTACAGAGTGTACTATCAACACTGCGCCGTGGATCACATGAGCATCTCGTCGTATAGATTAGAGAAGTCCACCATCACACAGTTGACGAAGGACACGATATAATATATCAGTGGTTGCCTAGTCACTGTGGCATACATGGCAATAATCGAGCGGATGCAGCAGCCCACTCTGCCCATGACGGCATCAACTGCGTTGCCATTCCTCTTTCGAGAGCCGACGCAGCGAAAAAACTTTCCGCACTTGCGTGTGAATTAACATTAGCTCAATAGAATTCATCCGAATTGACAAGTGCACGCTATCATACCATGGACTCTAATTTAAAGCTGCATATTTCGCCCGGCCTTCCACAACGTAACTGCGCCCTTCTAGTCCGTCTATGACCCGGAGTAGCATTTTCAAATGCGTACTCCTTTCTTATCGGAATGGCCAACAGCACACTTTGTGACTTCTGCGGGTGCAACGAAACAATTGCGCACCTTTTTCGTGAGTGCCCTCGCTTCAACCCGCAAAGAGCAGCCCTCTCAGCCACCCTAGATCAACTGGACAAGCGCCCAATAACGGAAAACAATATCCTTGGAAACTGGCCTACGCGAACACCAGCGCGATCCACTATGAAGGCGCTGCTGCGTTACTTAAAGACACGGGACTTTGTGACAAATTGTGACTGTACACTGCGTGACGTAAGATTGGACAGTGACACTGCGTAACACTAGGAACGATTTCGCAGACTGCGTGACAGTGCCCACAGAAACAGTTCTCTATCGTGTGTATGTGTGTGTGAATGGGCTTTTTTTTATTATTTTTCTCTCTGTCAGCTATCGCATCCCTTTCTCCTCCCCCGGTACAGAGTAGCCAACCGGCGATAATCTCTGGTTAACCTCCCTGTCTTTCCTTTGCCTTTCTCTCTCTCTCTCTCTTGATTGTTGCCACAGACTCATTCCGAAGTGTCCTGCGACGAGTGATGCTGCGGCTCTGCTTATCGACGGCAGCGTTGGCCACACGTCAGGTGGACCAATGATACTTGTGTCTTTCTCAGGGTGCTTGTTGCTGGCATTGCTGGGAGCTTGCGCAGGTGGGTGGACTGTCCGTGGGAGAGGAGCAACCCTAGCTTCGGCAACAGGTTTCCTAGAAGGTCTCTGGTAGCGAGAGCCCCGATGTCGTCCCTTGGCAGCAGCCTTCTAGTGGGTGGAACCGTCTCTGACCATTTGCTTGAACACTTGCATCTCCTTCTTCATGTTTGGGCGATCCTTTGAAGACGCATCGTGAGGGCCGGGACAATTGCAGCACTTGCGGTGTTCTGCATGGCAGGCGTCTGTACTGTGTGACTCTGAGCATCGCGAGCACACGGCAGAATTTGTACAAACAGTGCTGACGTTTCCCATCTTACAACAGTTCCGGCGCTGAAGTGGTCTTGGCACAAATGGCCGCACTGCATGTCGAAAATGACCAACTTTGACTTGTGATGGAAGGATGTCTCCTTTGAAAACAAGTTTTACACATCGCGAATTGCCAAGGCGATGGGCTTGCAATATGAGAACACCTTCCGTCACTGGCTTGATGAGAATCGGAAAGTCACTTTCCCTGATGGAAGTGTCGACATCGTAAATAACACCTGCCGTAAAGTCCTTCCCGTCTGGTATGTAAGAGCGTACATTGGGGGATGTCCCCCAACACATTGACTTTGTTCAATACATCAAGCGCACTACGTTGGGTAATGTCGATAGCGAGAACATTCTTGTGACCTTCGATCCCAACGTCTGGTATTTGTCCCGGGGCGAGGGCCTCAAAAGACACTGACGTGGCTTGACGATTAAGCCGGTTGAGATTATCAGCAGCGTCCACCGGTACAAACAAAATACTGTGAACCGGTGACTCTCGCGTCATCATGGTATCCTCACTTACTGGAGGAGAACACATAAGTAGTCTTCTCTTTGCTTTACGCCTTCTCAAGGGCACAAAGTCACCTTCATCCGAGCTTTCGTCACTGACCGAAGAGTATATCAGCGTGTCATCACTGTCAGCGTCACTCGGGTGGCCGGAGCGCTTTCTTGGAGCGGCTGCAGTCGACGTGGAAGGTGTGGGCGGCGGCCGCGGTCATTCCACGTCCATTTCTGCAGTCACAGGAATGGCGTCTTCCGCAAACACCAAAGAAAAACTTGAAAAACTACAGAGACTGAAACCAGTGTTCTACAGCACATGTAAATGTATCATATCAATCCTTCCATGCTCGTTCGGCCTCGTCCAAATGGTACGAGCACTACTATACGATGCGCGCACTAGAAAGCAGGGCTAGAAACTATTCCAAGACGCAGTCAATGCATACTTTCCGCCTCTGAAAAAAATATAGAATTCTGTTTTACGTTCTTCGTTTTTTATTTATTTGCCGATCCCTTTGAAGGCACAGTTCGTCATATTTCTGTATACGTAACGCTTTTGGGTGCGATGTAATCTGACTTTAATTTCTAGCACTTAATCACTCGAGAGTGACCCTAGTTAAAGTTGATTTGTTTCATTGCGAAAGCAATACTGCTCGAGGTTTCCGCTCTTGGCCGTCGTCCCGGAGAATCCACCATTGACCTTTAGCGTGATCTATGTGTTATGTGTTACAGCGCGCGCATTAGATCCCATAGATGAGATGAATATTTACAATTATTATTAGGGTTATAATTATATTCGAGTGCTGATTGCCGCGCTATCGTTTGTTAACGAAGCTTTCCCTCAAGTCTAAATATCTTAAGGCAGTTTGTCGTGTGCGTATCATGGCCACGCACGCTTATATCGCCTTCCGTTTCTCTACCACGGTTGCGCTTTAAAACCACGGCGCTGCAATTTTGCTTCAGGGACTTTCCTTTCCTTCCTTCTTCTCCGCCCTTAAACTGGCTCTCTTAACTGCTACACGCAGAGACAAAGCAAAAGCGCGCGCATGCGATCCCATAGATGAGATGAATATATATATATATATATATATATGTAAGGAAGTTTATTGAGCGAGTCCAACAAACGGGCGGTAGCTCGGAACAGTGAGCACGGAGAGCAAGATGGTGGTGTTCGAACGCCGGTCTCGTGCCCTCCGCTCTTGATGATGATCGGTATGCCATTCTCTTCCTTTCTTCATTACAATTGCCCCCGTCGAGAAAGGTGGAGCCATCCTGGCGATCTAACAGGTGGGTACAAGAGGGTCGAAGTACGGCTTGAGGCAGTTTACGTGAACAACATCACGTCCACGTCGACGACGGTCGCCTTGCAGCGTAAGAGGCTCAATGACATAGTTTACGGGGGAAGTACGCTCGACGATGCGGTAGGGACCATGATAATTTGGGAGCAGTTTGGACGACAAGCCAGGGGCGCAGGGTGGTACAAGCAGCCACACAAGTGCTCCAGGAGCGAATGTTGCGGCCGGAGAGTGATCATCATCGCGGGCGTTTTTCTGGCGTTGTTGGTCGGCTGTAGTAAAGCGCTTGGCTAGTTGTCGGCAATCTTCAGCGTAACGGGCCGCTACTGACACGGGCGTGCACTCTGAGGTATCTGGTGCGTATGGCAGCAACGTGTCGATAGTGTGCGTCGGCTGGCGACCGTACAAAAGGAAGGAGGGGGAAAACCCGGTTGTGACTTGCGTAGCGGTGTTATACGCGTATGTCGCAAATGGGAGAACCAGGTCCCAGTTTGATTGATCAGATGCAACATGTGTCGCAAGCATGTCGCCCAGAGTCCGATTAAACCGCTCAGTGAGACCGTTCGTCTGAGGGTGGTAGGCAGTACACGTCCGATGTACAATGTTGCACTGGTGGAGAAGTGCTTGAATTGCATCGGAGAGAAATACGCGGCCACGGTCACTGAGGAGTTCGCGAGGAGGACCATGCCGAAGCACAAAACGCCTGAGGATGAAAGAGGCGACGTCCTGTGCTGTCGCCGTGGGAAGAGCAGCGGTTTCGGCGTATCGTGTAAGGTGGTCGACAGCAATGATAGCCCATCGGTTTCCGGCCGTGGTCAAAGGTAAAGGTCCATAAAGGTCAATTCCAACGCGGTCGAATGGGCGTTCTGGGCATGGAAGGGGCTGCAATGAACCTGCGGCAGGATGCGGTGGTTTTTTTCGTCGCTGACACTCGTGGCAGCCGCGAATGAACTTGCGGACAAAGCGAAACATTCCGCGCCAGTAGTACCTTTTCCGTAAGCGTTCATAGGTCTTGAAGACACCACCGTGAGCACACTGCGGGTCGGAGTGAAAGGAAGCGCAGATTGTAGAGCGAAGCGTTCGAGGGATAACTAGGAGCCACTTCCTACCATCTGGCGAGTAGTTGCGCCGGTACAAGAGGCCATCACGGATGCTGAAGTGCGAAGCTTGGCGTCGCAGAGTTCGAGTGGTCGAAAGAGTGGGTGCCCCGGATAAAACGTCAAGAAGCGAAGCGATCCAGGGATCGTGGCGCTGTGCAGAGGAGACGGTGGCGACGTCAAGAGCTGACAATGGAAGGGCTATAGTGGATATGGACGCAGTTTCGGTGGATAGTGGTGACCGCGACAGTGCATCAGCATCGGCATGCTTGCGTCCGGAACGATATATAACGCGGATGTCAAACTCTTGAAGTCGAAGAGCCCAGCGGGCAAGGCGACCTGACGGATCCTTCAACGAAGACAACCAACATAATGCATGATGGTCCGTAACTACATCAAACGTGCGGCCATATAAGTAAGGGCGGAACTTGACAAGCGCCCAGACTATTGCCAAGCATTCTTTCTCGGTGACGCTATAGTTTGATTCAGCCTTGGTGAGCGTTCTGCTGGCGTATGCGACGACATACTCTGCGAACCCAGGCTTTCGTTGCGCGAGGACAGCACCGAGGCCGACACCGCTGGCGTCTGTGTGCACCTCAGTTTCGGCCGTAGGATCGTAGTGGCGCAGTATAGGTTGTGACGTCAGGAGACGGCGAAGGGTGGAGAAGGCTTGGTCACACTCAGAAGACCATGACGAGATATTGGAGGCGCTGCTTAGTAGTTGGGTCAAAGGCGCAATTATAGAGGCGAAGTTGCGCACAAACCGACGAAAGTAGGAACATAACCCTATGAAGCTTCGTAACTGCTTTAGAGTCGTCGGTTTGGGGAAGTCAGTCACGGCACGTAATTTAGCTGGGTCCGGAAGCACGCCATCCTTTGATACAACGTGACCAAGAATTGTAAGTTTTCGCGCAGCAAAACGGCACTTCTTGAGATTTAGTTGCAGCTGAGCGGTTTTCAGACACGTCAGGACATGGTTGAGGCGTTCGAGATGGGTTGCGAAATCTGGCGCAAAGACAACAATGTCGTCGAGATAGCAGAGACACATGTGCCACTTCAAACCCCGCAGAACCGAGTCCATCATGCGTTCGAAGGTGGCAGGCGCATTGCAGAGGCCGAAGGGCATGACATTGAATTCATATAGACCGTCAGGCGTGACGAAGGCTGTCTTTGAACGGTCGGCCTCTGCTAAAGGTACCTGCCAATACCCGGAACGCAAATCTAACGACGAAAAAAACTCGGCACCTTGTAGGCAATCAAGGGCATCGTCAATTCTGGGTAAAGGGTACACGTCTTTTCGAGTGACCTTGTTTAGGCGCCGGTAATCCACGCAGAAGCGAATCGATCCATCCTTTTTTTTAACGAGAACCACAGGGGATGCCCACGGGCTTTGTGAAGGGCGAATAACGTCGCGTTTAAGCATATCGTCAACCTGGTCGGTAATAACTTGACGTTCCGCGGTGGAGACGCGGTAAGGGCGTTGTCGCACTGGCGAGTTGGAGCCGGTGTCGATGTTGTGAACAATGGTAGAAGTTCGGCCAAGGGCACGTTGGGCAACATCGAAGGAGTCGCGGAACTGGTAGAGCAGCTGGAGAAGAGCAGAGCTTTCAAATGGGGACAGTCCGTCTGCGATGGACGAATCGAATAGGTCAGCAGCTGGAACATCAGAAGGGGTAAGAGCACTGATGACGTCGAGGTCGCGTCGAGCTGAATCTTGCTGCACGGAAAAAATTTGGCCGATATCAATGGGTTGCACGCATCCAAGGGATTCACCTTTAAGCAGTCTGATGGGATATGGAAGAGGATTTGTGAGGCAGAGAGCGCTTGTTCCATTCGAAATAGAGAGGGTCGAATAAGGCAAAAGAAGTGGCTTCCGATTTAGAAGAAGGCGTGATGGTTCAAAGAATGCAGCTTCATCACATATGCTGTTGCAGAATACGGGGAGCAAAACAGCTGCTGTCGGCGGAATTTCTGTGTCTTCTGTGACGACTATTTTGTGTGCGGCTTGATGAGCGGGGTAGTAGGACTCGTCACACAAGGGGAAGAGCTCAAGTTCAGATCTGGCACAATCAATAACGGCGTGATTATACGATAGAAAGTCCCAGCCAAGTATAATGTCGTGCGAGCAAGAGGAAAGGACGATAAGCTCGACAATGTAGTGTTCTTTAGCTATAATAAGTCGAGCAGTGCAGGCAGCTATAGGCCGAACAGGGTCTCCATTCGCTGTACGTAAGGGCATCATCTCAAGAGGCGTGGTCACCTTCCGAAGCTCGCGGCAAAGTGTGGCGTCAGAAACGGCAGCACCGGTATCGACAAGAGCATATGCACGGATGCCTTCTACGAAAACTTCGACAATATTCGACGGCAAAGTTCGAGGACTTGAGCATTTCGACAGCGCAGTTCTTGCCTCACGAACTGCGGAGGCTAGTTTCCCTCATTTTCAGGGGCTGGTCGACGACGCATGGGCGACAAGGAGCGGCGACGGGGTGAAGGTGAGCGACGAGACGTGGGTTGCGGATAGTCACGTGAAGACGTGCTTGTTTGGGGACCCGGATCTTCATAACGAGAGCGGGGACGATCTATGTAGTTCGGTGAACGGGCGTCTGAATATCCTGGCGCGCGACGGCGGCAGAATCGGGCGATATGACCAGGGCCACCGCACGCAAAACAGATCGGCCGGTTGTCGCGCGTTCGCCAGGGATTTGCAGGGATGGGAGCAGACCATGTCACGGACGGCTGAATCGGGGCTGCAGCATACGACACACCATGGGGTGGTGAGGGCTGTTGAAGCTGCTGCCGCTTTACTACCTCAGCGTAACTAAGAGGCGCGGCGACAGGTTGCTGCTGAATGGGCACCGGCATGGCCTCGGAAATCTGCTCTTGAATGACGTGTCGAAGCACGGGAGCCAACGGGATTGGTCGCTGCAGTTGCTGCTGTTGTGGGAGCTCCTGACGCTGAGCAAACGGCAGGAGAGACAACTGACGGGCCACCTCCTCACGCACAAATTCTTTCATTTGTGCGATAAGGTATGACTGGTCAGGCATGATGTCCAGTGCAGCGAGCGGTTGATTGTACGTCTGAGATGAACGTCGGGTGAGAGCCCGCTGCCTTCTCAACTCGTCATAGCTGTGGTAAAGAGTTACAACTTCTGACACAGTGCCAGGAGACTTCGCAAGAAGCATCTGAAAGACATCGTCGTCGACGCCCTTCATGATGTGCTGTATTTTGGCACTTTCGCTCATTGAGGCATCGGCGCGCCTGCAGAGATCGAGTACGTCCTCAATATAGGCGGTAAATGTTTCATTCGGTTCCTGTGCCCGTGTGCGCAGCCGTTGCTCGGCGCGTAACTTCCGCACGGCAGGGCGACCGAAAACGGCAGATATTGCCTCCTTGAAAGCAGACCAGTTTTCAAATTCCGATTCGTGGTTCGTATACCACAGCTTCGCCACGCCAGCCAAGTAAAAGTTCGCGGTACTCAACTTAGCAGCGTCATCCCACTTGTTGGGTCCACTAACTTTTTCGTAGGACGACAGCCAGTCCTCGACGTCCTGGTCTTCCGTACCCGAAAATACCGGGGGGTCTCGCTGGCGAACGGGGCCGGGACAAACGGCGGCCGGGAGAGGTGGCGGCTGTTGAGCTGCGTCAGCTTGCATGGTCGAGTGCAACGTGCGGGATCGGAGTTCCAGGGTGCCGACGATGTGCGTACCCAGCACGATCCACCAAATGTAAGGAAGTTTATTGAGCGAGTCCAACAAACGGGCGGTAGCTCGGAACAGTGAGCACGGAGAGCAAGATGGTGGTGTTCGAACGCCGGTCTCGTGCCCTCCGCTCTTGATGATGATCGGTATGCCATTCTCTTCCTTTCTTCATTACATATATAAATATATATATATATATATATATATATATATATATATATATATATATATATATATATATATATATATACATATATAAAATTATTAGTCATAACCCTCGTAGTATAGCCCTCTGGGCCGTTTCCTTTTTTTCTTTCGAAAGTAGTCCTATTAGGGTTAATATAATTAAACGAAGGTATTTCGCCCTCGTTAGCAGCAGTCCTTGAGATAGTTATTCTGGCGGCTAGCTTCCCACGCTATGCGTGCCGCCATCGCACCTGGTTAAGCTTTTCCTAGACTCTAGAGTTATGCTTTGTCCGCGCAACCTTGAGCGATCGGAAAGCGCGTTTTCCCCTCTTGGCCGGCGGAGACGGGAGGCTTAGTTCCGGCCGCAGAGCCCTCCACGTCTCAGTAAGGTGCCTGGTGGTGGTCTCGTGCGGATGATGCCCTCTCGGTGAGCGCATATTCCCCCTCATCTTTTAAGAGGTTCAATACTTCCAAGAATTTGTCTCGCAAGCCATATTTATTTCAAGGGAATTTTCCACGTCTCAATAATTTCTCTCGTCGTATTCGAGTGCTGATTGCCGTGTTGTAGTTTGTTAACGAAGCTTTCCCTCAAGTCTAAATATTTTAAGGCAGTTCTCCTAGTCTCTAAAGCCGCTCGAGTTCACCCTTCTCCTCGGGCGGCCATTTTTCCAAGAAAGTATGCCTTCCAACCACTATCAAACCACTAGCAAAAACCGACTATCGCGGGCAACATCAGTCCCTTTCCACGTAAGTGTGAGGCTCGGAGCATGAGCTGTGGTGCATGAAAGTAGCCTGGGGCCTGACGAACCAACCGACTGAGCTATCTTTCCGGGCAACATCCAAGGGTCACGAGTTCAAATCACCTGTTATGTTCCTTTTTTTTCCCCCTTTCTCTCTCTTTTTTTTTCTTTCTTTTTAATGTCTTTTCCTTTATTTTATCACTGTACGGGAACCCTCCTAAAATAAAAACAAAAAAAGAGAGAGATATATATATTTAATTATGTATTGCCACACATGTGCAGTTCATAAATACCAGGTTCTCTAGCCGAGTGCCATCCGTGCGGTATAACTGAGCTCAGATTGGTCCACCTTGACTGATCAAATAGGGCACCACTGTAGGCTAAATGAGGCGTACAACTCCTACGGGACCCGCCGTGGTTACTCAGTGGCTATGGTGTTAGACTGCTGAGCACGGGATCGCGGGAACGGATCCCGGCCACGGCGGCCGCATTTCGATGGGGGCGAAATGCGATAATCACCCGTGTACTTAGATTTAGGTGCACGTTAAAGAACCCCAGGTGGTCAAAATTTCCGGAGTCCTCCACTACGGCGTGCCTCATAATCAGAAAGTGATTTTGTCACGTAAAATCCCACAATTTAATTTTTAAATTTAACTCCTGCGGGGACGGTAGAGTATCCACCTCCCGTGCAAGAGGACCGTCATTCAAATCCCGGGCCGCACAATTCTCCACCGGAAAATACCAGAAAAAACAACAACCGTGTGTTGAGAAAATTGCACAAACAGGCCTGGAGTGCGGCCTGATCCCGGTGCCCAGAACCGGTAACGCACTCTCTCACCAGAGCAGGATTGGCCACCCTGGTGCAGTACTTGGCCACAACCTCCTATATGAACACAACAATCAAACCCCGGCCCTCAGTCCCCAGCAGCTGCGAAGCAACTGACCACGGCGGCGGTCAGACCTGCGACGCTGCAGAGGGTGCTAAGAATACCTGGCTCCGGACAGGCCGCCATTGGAATATGAACCTGGCAACGTTTAATGCTAGAACGTTATCTAGTGAGGCGAGTCTAGCAGTGCTATTGGAGGAATTAGAGGGCAGTAAATGGAATATAATAGGGCTCAGTGAAGTTAGGAGGCCAAAAGAAGCATACACAGTGCTAAAAAGCGGGCACGTCCTGTGCTACCGGGGCTTAGCAGAGAGACGAGAACTAGGAGTCGGATTCCTGATTAATAAGAACATAGCTGGTAACATACAGGAATTCTATAGCATTAACGAGAGAGTGGCATGTCTTGTGGTGAAACTTAATAAGAGGTACAAAATGAAGTTTGTACAGGTCTACGCCCCTACATCTAGTCATGATGACCAGGAAGTCGAAAGCTTCTATGAAGACGTGGAATCGGCGATGGGTAAAGTCAAAACAAAATACAGTATACTGATGGGCGATTTCAATGCCAGGGTAGGCAAGAAGCAAGCCGGAGACAAGTCAGTGGGGAATATGGCATAGGCTCTAGGAATAGCAGAGGAGAGTTATTAGTAGAGTTTGCAGAACAGAATAATATGCGGATAATGAATACCTTTTTCCGCAAGCGGGTTAGCCGAAAGTGGACGTGGAGGAGCCTGAATGGGGAGACTAGAAATGAAATCGACTTCATACTCTGCGCGAACCCTGGCATCATACAAGATGTAGACGTGCTCGGCAAGGTGCGCTGCAGTGACCATAGGATGGTAAGAACTCGAATTAGCCTTGACTTGAGGAGGGAACGGAAGAAACTGGTACATAAGAAGCCAATCAATGAGTTAGCGGTAAGAGGGAAACTAGAGGAATTCCGGATCAAGCTACAGAACAGGTATTCGGCTTTAACCCGGGAAGAGGACCATAGTGCTGAAGCAATGAACGACAATCTTATGGGCATCATTAAGGAGTGCGCAATAGAAGTCGGTGGTAACGCCGTTAAACAGGAAACCAGTAAGCTATCGCAGGAGACGAAAGATCTGATCAAGAAACGCCAATGTATGAAAGCCTCTAACCCTACAGCTAGAATAGAACTGGCAGAACTTTCTAAGTTAATCAACAAGCGTAAGACAGCGGACATAAGGAACTATAATATGGATAGAATTGAACAGGCTCTCAGGCACGGAGGAAGCCTAAAAGCAGTGAAGAAGAAACTAGGAATAGGCAAGAATCATATGTGTGCGTTAAGAGACAAAGCCGGCAATATCGTTACTAATATGGATGAGATAGTTCAAGTGGCTGAAGAGTTTTACACAGATTTATACAGTACCAGTAAAACCCACGACGATAAGGTGAGAGAGAATAGTCTAGAGGAACTTGAAATCCCACAACTAACACCGGAAGAGGTAAAGAACGCCTTGGGAGCTATGCAAAGGGGGAAGGCAGCTGGGGAGGATCACGTAACAGCAGATTTGCTGAAGGATGGTGGGAATACTGTCCTAGAAAGATTGACCGCCCTATATACACAATGCCTCATGACCTCGAACGTACCGGGATCTTGGAAGAACGCTAACATAATCCTAATCCATAAGAACGGGAATGCCAAAGACTTGAAAAATTATAGACCGATCAGCTTACTGTCCGTTGCCTACAAGGTATTTACTAAGGTAATCGCAAATAGAATCAGGAATACCTTAGACTTCTGTCAACCAAAGGACCAGGCAGGATTCCGTAAAGGCTACTCAACAATAGACCATATTCACACTATCAATCAGGTGATAGAGTAATGTGCGGAATATAACCAACCCTTATATATAGCCTTCATTGATTACGAAAAAGCATTTGATTCAGTCGAAACCTCAGCAGTCATGAAGGCACTACGGAATCAGGGTGTAGATGAGCCATATGCAAAGATACTGGAAAATATCTATAGCGGTTCCACAGCCACCGTAATCCTCCACAAAGAAAGCAACAAAATCCCAATAAAGAAAGGCGTCAGACAGGGAGATACGATATCTCCAATGCTATTCACAGCATGTTTACAGGAGGTATTCAGAGACCTGGAGTGGGAAGAATTGGGGATAAAAGTTGATGGAGAATACCTTAGCAACTTGCGATTCGCTGATGATATTGCCTTGCTTAGTAACTCAGGAGACCAATTGCAATGCATGCTCACTGACCTAGAGAGGCAAAGCAGAAGGGTGGGTCTGAAAATTAATCTACAGAAAACTAAAGTAATGTTTAACAGTCTCGGAAGAGAACAGCAGTTTACGATAGGTAGCGAGGCACTGGAAGTCGTAAGGGAATACATCTACTTAGGGCAGGTAGTGACCACGGATCCGGATCATGAGACTGAAATAACCAGAAGAATAAGAATGGGCTGGGGTGCGTTTGGCAGGCATTCTCAAATCATGAACAGCAGGTTGCCACTATCCCTCAAGAGGAAAGTGTATAACAGCTGTGTCTTACCAGTACTCACCTACGGGGCAGAAACCTGGAGGCTTACGAAAAGGGTTCTGCTGAAATTGAGGACGACGCAACGAGCTATGGAAAGAAAAATAATAGGTGTAACGTTAAGGGATAAGAAAAGAGCAGATTGGGTGAGGGAACAAACGTGGGTAAATGACATCTTAGTTGAAATCAAGAAAAAGAAATGGGCATGGGCCGGACATGTAATGAGGAGGGAAGATAACCGGTGGTCATTAAGGGTTACGGACTGGATTCCAAGGGAAGGGAAGCGTAGTAGGGGGCGGCAGAAAGTTAGGTGGGCGGATGACATTAAGACGTTTGCAGGGACAACATGGCCACAATTAGTACATGACCGGGGTAGTTGGAGAAGTATGGGAGATGCCTTTGCCCTGCAGTGGGCGTAACTAGGCTGGTGATGATGATGATGATGATGATGTGTGACGTTATACCAGCTGTGGAAAAGCGGGGCCCCAACTCGGCTCGTCGCGATCATCCCAGCAAATCCTCCATGCTGCAGCTGCGCGCCGCTGCCGCGAGGGGCGCTCGCTGTACGTCAGGTCATGCCAGCTGTGGAAAAGCGGCCCCCCGAACTCGGCTTGTCGCGATCGTCCCAGCGAATCCTCCACGCGCCGCTGCCGTGGGGGAGGCGCTCGCTCTACGTGACGTCATGCTAGCTGTGGAAAAGCGGCCCCCCAACTCGGTTCGTCGCAGTCGTCCCAGCGAATCCTCCACGGTATGTCGGATGATGTGTATAAGGTGAAGCTGCCACGATGTGCTGCAGCTAAGAAGCGGCGGCGTGCGGAAGAAGCGGATGAAGAGCGGGAACAACGCTTAGCTAAACGGCGTGCATATTATGCAGCCAGGCGAATGCGTTCAACATCTCTTGATCTGGGTGTATCTACAAGTATCATGCATGCTCTCAATGCTGACGCGACTTTGGCGACACCTGATCGTTCGACAGCAAGCCTTATGGATGCCTTAAATGGCGACGAGACTGCATCTACACGTTCGATGAGGAGTATGGAACTCTACAACCTGAACAGAATATTGCTTTCGCAATCCACTAGGCTTAGCTAAGCTAAGCCTCTGCCAATTTTCTTTTTTTTGTGTGCGCTCTGGGCTTAGTAAATACATATTTTCAAGTTTTATTGTAGCTTGTAAAACAGACGTGATACCCCTTGTCAGTGGTTTGCAATGTGGCTTGTGACGAAATGGTCAGCTTAAAACATTCATATTCACCTGGTGTAAACAACCAATTGGTCGGCATACTCTCTAATGATTACACTCTATTGTGAGCGCGAATCTCACTGAACTTCATTGAGTGGGCGGCGGACGTGAATGGATACTAAAATAAAAAATAAAAGGAACGTGATAAAAGTGAAGCGCTCGCACAAGCAATAACAGTCACTGCGCCGTTCAAAGGCTCTCGAACAGCACTGCTGCCATTAAAGAGTGCAGCAGGGCTTTAGTGCCTTTCTTTACGGATGACTCTACAGTCTAAGGCCTCAATATATTTTCTTCTGTGGCCGGATTGTCGCCTGCTCAGCTTATATTAGCACGCAGAGACCGTCTTTGTTAATAAAAAAAAAAAGAACTGGAACAGGGAATGTGTTGAATGGTTGAATGAAATCGTACAAGGCACTGTCCATCATGCTGATACGACAACAAAGCTCGTTTGTGAAAACGTCGTCCAGCCACAAGCGACACAGTGAAGCTGCATCGCAGCGAGATAGACGAGGAGGTAGTCGAAGGCGCCATTGCGGGTCAGGGGAGTGCAATCACCAGTTTGCATATTTTACTGAATTACAAAGTTCTGATGCACTGCAACGAGCAAGTGGGCGATATTGCCGCCCAGAATATTTTCTCCAATATATTTCTCAATTGTCCTGCTTCAGTTTCTTTTTCCAGGCATTCACTGAAAGTTTTAAAGTTACTGCAGCGATTTCCTTGCATGACTCGGCGCCATCCCGAACGTCCGTTCATAATGAAACTCTTTTGTAACTGTGCGTTTTATACAAATAAAGTTCGTACAACGCCATTGCAGCCTGAGAAGCAACATGGCAATAGGATTGGGATTAAATTAATGAATGGCTTTGTTCTTGTCGCGATTTCTCCGGCCTCCGTCAGGCATCTACATCTTTGGCCTCGATCCTTGAAGCACGCACGTATCTCTGACAGAAAAGGCGTCACTTCACTGGCGCTCAGAGAAGCTCCACCGTCACGCTGCCTGCACCTGTTCGCAATTATCACCGCAGAAGTACCGTAGAGCATGGCAGGTAATAAAGCCAAGAAACGAGCGAAGTCTCGTTCCTTTCTTAAGCTGTGACAAGGCGCAGAAAACACTCAAGTAGAAGAAAATACCAAGGCAGTATAGAAAGGCGGAAATGGAAGTGCGATTCGGCACGGCGCACTCGCTACCCGCTCGCAACGCGCGGCTCGGATTAAAAGCGTCGCCCTTCCGTGCGCGCTGGTGCGACGAGGATCCGAGGAAGCGGCCGCACACACGGCCGGAAGAGAGTTGGAACCAATTACGCTTCGCTATCCCCCGAGCGCAACGAGCCAGTATGGCTCTGCAGATTCGTCCCGGTGACAGCGCGCACTGTCTCGAGCCGTTAACGAGCGGCGCGCCGAAAAGCCTAGCCCGGCGTGTACGGCCAAGCAGATGAACAATCCGGGAGACCGCCTTATTTCCAGTCAATAGTAGAGCGGCTGTACCAGGGGGCAGAGTCGCGCGCTGCGGCAGCCAATTTGGCGGTCCTCGCGAGCCCTGACGTTTAGCGCACTCGCGTTCGCTCCTCTCTCGACGCGTTCACTTTCTCCTCCTTATGCGTTCCTCTCTAATTCCACACGCACGCGAGCGCGGCCCTTAAATCTCGGCGTTTCTTCCAAGACGGCGCAGTCGCTCGGCGCAGCCGACGCTTGAGAAACCTGTGCTCTTTGCTGTTTCCCGCCCGTGAGGATTCACTATCCACCGCGGAAGCGAGTCGCGAATCCGACGTTATCCGCCCAGGCGAAGACGAAAAGCTCCAGGAAGAGGCAGACGCTCGTAGAACAGCACACACACCCTCCTCCCCTGCCCCCCTCAAGTCTTGCCATCACAGACGAGACGACTAGCGAAGTGGACCATATTCCGGCCTTCTCTGAGACAGTTGTGAAGTGACGCTGCTGCCGGGTGTATCCGCGCGGCAGCTCTGGCTCCGGCTTCGCCATTCCATAATCCGTTGAAAGAATTCCCTAGCTCGCGGGCTGTTCGTGAAAGGACAACGGTACCGCTAAACGCGCAAAGCAAACTTTAAAAACGCGCTGTCTGCGCTGGAAAGTGCCAAAGCATAGCAACTCAGAAATGTTTCAGAGGACCCGGGTGTGAGTTTACTCTTCAGTGCGAAGAGATTTTACAAATGTTACCCTGGCTTCAGTGCAACGAAAATAATAGGGAACGCAAACGTTCCTCTGCCTGTACTTACAGCCTTTTCGTGCGTTACTAACTAGGCCGCTTAAACTGGTTCCCGTGGTGTAGACAGTCGGGAACTGTTCCGTTGTTGTTATATTCGTTATCTTTATCAGACCTGTGCAAAACCTATTCCTAATATAAAAACCGGCTAGCGTAATAAAACGAGCCGTATAAAAACATTAACTCAGTTGTTCCTGCGAGTGCCGTCGGTTATAGTCACCATATATGATATACACCAGACAGGCCAGACTGTCATGTGCTTGATATAATTACTGTCTTTTCCATTGAACGAGCACGCTCCATAAGGGACAAAGAAGAACGCTAAATATTTACGCAGGTGTCACCAAATTGTCGCCTTCCGTTCCTGCTTTCCAAATAGATGCTAATCGCGTGGTGTCATTGGGTTTAATGTTGCATGGAACCATTAAAGAGGTCATAATGTTGAATGAATTTGAAATGAATTGTGTGGTGTTCCGTGCAAATACCACGATTTGATTATGAGGAACGCCGTAGTGGGGGACTCGCGTTTAAGTTTTACCACCAAGGGATTCCCCAATAACCGGGTACACGGGCGTTTCTTGCATTTCGCCCACATCTAAGTGCGGCCGCCGCGGCCGGGATTTGATGCCGTGCCCTCGGGCTTAGCAGTGCGACACCACAGCCACTAAGCTACCGCGGCGCGTCATCATGTTGAGTGACCACGACCGATACAGTGATTACATGGGGCATTAACTTTATTTAACGTATGCCTAAAATTCCTTTCTATGGCAAGTATTGCGAAGCAAAATCATTTCGTTCCTTTCAGATCAGAAACCAGGCAATCCGGGGTCAGCAAGAAAATAAGGAAAACGTATCAAATAGAAACCAGAGAGTTTTTGCAAGTACGAACGAAACCCTACTGAAGCAACACAAATGCATCAGAGGCATGCCGCAAAGATAAGTTCTAGAAAATGCAAACTTAGCTTGCAAAGCACCAGGAGCGTTCCCGCAAAAAGTAAAGTACGTATATGCAACACGGACACCGTTCCTTTAACGTTCGTGATACGAACGAGCCCTCAAAGTGGCTCGAACGACACGTGAACTGTTATAGAGTATCGGAGCGATCACATAGTGGGAAAACTACAGCGGTATAGTAAAAAAGTAGCCTTCAAGGAGCAATGCGCGGTAATAAAATTATTTGAGATGACCAAATTGTTTAGTTGAGGGTGAGCCACACGACGATGATGTGAAAAGTGCTTTATTCGGCGTCGTGTTTTATAAAGCTACTACGCCCGAATTTCATTAGTAAGTAGAATCTTGCTAAATGGAACCTCCGGGGGCCGGAGGAATATGTTCCAGTTAACAGGAGTTCTGTTTACTGAGAAGCAGTAAACAACGCGACGTCACACGCCCTCTTATCACTGTTAAATATGCCAAGCACAAAGTACTGAACGTAGCAGCTAGCTTGTCCTGTGGTTTATGCGTGGTAAATGGCTACTTGATTCGCCAGGCTTCGCTAGTTTCGATTCAGAGGAGGTGCCGGCGACGTATCCCAACAAAGTCACAGCTCTTACTGCTCCAGTCGGTGGCAGAATAGCACGCTGTCCGAGTGCGACTTATCGAACGGTGGCCCGTAAGGCGTTCGAAATTTATGTTGTCCTAATTGTCATCGTCTGTTGGATGAGTGGCGGTGCCGCGAAACTGCCCAGGTCTGTACATTTTATGCATTCAAAATCTATCAAATGCTTGCCTGCAGCATGCTTGACTCTTTGCCACGACTTCCAGCGTCCGTGCGTGTCTAACGTCTTTTCCTTGTGTGCACCTCTTTTGTGTTTAGCTGGTGCCCCTTTTTTTCAATTTCATCATCCACAACTGGCCCAAGAGCTTGCGCTAATGCACTTTTTAGTCTGTCTTTGTGAATATAGAAGGCAGGCGTCGCGAAATATATATCAAAGCCTGCCTCTTTCTGAAAAAGTTCTTTAAAGCTCTCTTCTGTGGTTATGTTTACCGAGAGTTGCGAAATATTTGGTTATTAATAACGAGTTTTTTTTTTCTTTTTGCATTACCCAAATACCAAATCAACCAATTTAGAGGCTGTCGTCCCGTTTGAGCGGCAATTCCGTTTCACCTATTTTTGTTTACTGAGACTCTTCCAGAAAAAAAAAATCAAAAGTTACTGTTGTTTTTGAAATGCCTGGTCAGGATAGGAAATAACTTACGCATATTTGCCTGGTGCGCAGATTGCCAATTTATTATGTAATGTTATTGCCGAACGCAAGTTCTTTGAAAAAAGAGTTTTCTGCCAGATAAGACAAGCCATATTCATTTGCCCTTGTGACCCGATGTGATGCGCTCGTCATTGCAGCAGCATAACGATCAAAGACGTCAAATCGAACAATTCAAACATACGAATGGTAGCCACCGTTGCTAAGCTGATCCTAAATCGTCGCGAAACGTACGCACGGCGCACGCTGACGTCGATTCCAGGTGAATGTGGGTGTTTCGCGAAGCAAGGTGTCGAACGATCGACGAGCCACATCTCTGACGAGAGATCGACGCTGAACACCGTCCTCGAGTGTTCTGGTGAAAGCAAATAGGAAATAATATGGTAAACAGCAAAATACGACGGAGGGAAAACTTGTGATTTAAGGAAGTAAGCAGACAAAAAACGGAAAACAAGAAATAACGCGTACTTTCGCCCTTCCGTTCCACACTATTTTCACGAAAATTCAGCCATCGATTGTCACTCGGGTCTTGCGCGTGGTCAACAAGTTCAAACACAAATAAACAACCAAAAAGGAAAGCGAAGAAAGGGGCTCCCCTCACTTTAGCGCGTCTGCGCGAGGTGGCCTCAGGTGTCGAATCGATTCGTATTAAAGGGCGACAATAGGCCCCGTTGTGCCAGCGTGGTGGGTAAGGAAAAGTGGGGCAGGGAGCAACGGGAGACGTGCGTAGTTGGGAGTGAAGGGATAGCGGGCAAGATTGAGGGGGCGAGTGGTATCTGTCGAACGGCCGTTTGCGACGCCCTCGGTTGCGGCTGCGAGCGGCAGCAGCGCTCCGGCACCGCGGGGCAGTAGAGCTCTCGCCGCCGGCGCCTGCTGCTGGGCCGGAGCAGCCGTGCCAACCCGCAGCCGCTCGCAACAGTGGCGGCGCGCCCGTAAATCAAGCGCCTCTCCGCATTCGTCTTGCTTAGCGCCACAACTCGAACTGTGTGAGGGAGCTCCCACCGGGAGAAATGGGCCACACTTCTTTCTCCTTCGTTGGCGGTTTTCTTTTTTCCCCTACAGTTTGTGTTCCGAGTTCGCCTTTTGCCATCGTCGCGTTTGCCGTAGCCTCGTGGCCCGGATGGCTCGAGTGCACCACGCGGGACGAAGAGGCGGATGATCTGACTTTTGGCTGAGGGGGTGACCGAGTGATACGATGCAGGCCCATTTCATCTCACAAGAGGCGGCTGGAATATATAAATAAAAAGAGAGCCAGCCTGCGCATATCCACACGGAGCTCGTTTCACACATCGCCTCTCCTGTAAGCAAACGAACTAGTGCGATCCCTTTTGCAAAAAAGAAAAAGAAGAAAGACGAAAACAGAAAAGAAAGGAAAACAGAAAACAGCAGAGAGGCGCATAAGAAAGCAAAAAAAAAACTAAACGTTACAATTGCTGCCCAAACACGAACGAAAAGAGCGATGTTCATCTTGCGCGGCGAAAACGAACTGTCTCTAAGATGATCGTTTCCTGATGCGTGATTCCGACCCTGCTACCTTCTCTGCGCCGGTGAGGGGATGACTGGAAAACAGCGACGAGCTGTATCGAAGCTCTGATCCATGTGTTTGTGCGGCGCTCTTTGAGAACACACCTGTGGCTACTTTTATCCAGACGAATGAATAAATTAGCTGCAAATAAAGGAGGACTAAGGCTAAATGTTGTAGTGGTAATGAATACCGCTCAGCATTCAGTTTGAAGTGATGAAGAACCATGCATGTTCAAGGAAGTCTAATTTATAACCCCACATCAGAGTTCTTCCGTCGCGCCGGCGTTTCTCTTTATATATATATATATATATATGTATATATATTCTTTGAAGTTGGAATGTTACTCGACTGTAATTAGATGTGATCCCCTAAAACTGTCTAGATACTGTTACAGCTGCTTACAGTATAGATCACAGTTTGAACTGCGCAGGTACAAAGACGTGACAAATACGGCAAGTGAGTTTGTTTAATCCAGCAGTCTTTTATGCTCGCTGTTGCCACTTGTGTGGCTGAAGCAAAGAACATTGTACGCACGCAGCGGTCCGCATTTAACCTGCCTGTTCAATTTTTATTTCGCTTTGGGCCAAATATAAACCATCATATACATTAAGATACGGATAAAAGAAAGGCCAACTTCAACACACTCAGTCTCCTTGAATATTTAGTCGCTTCGGATAAGCCTACATTGCTCGCCTGCGCCAAACCGTCCGTTAGCCGTTTATGACGACTGTAGCTTGTCCGCACTCGC
The DNA here is from genome assembly GCF_023375885.2 of Dermacentor andersoni. Classification (NCBI taxonomy): domain Eukaryota; kingdom Metazoa; phylum Arthropoda; class Arachnida; order Ixodida; family Ixodidae; genus Dermacentor; species Dermacentor andersoni. Next base: position 32,658,894 of record NC_092814.1, on the reverse strand, counting down.
TAGTTTGCGGCTTGAACATTACCCTGGATACAAGCTGTTCTTAAGCCTACGTTGTACGTCTAATACTACGTGACAAGACGGCAGCGAATTGGGCGCATTGGAACCTAATTTTTATAGTGAATCAGCGCATCGAACGGACAAAGACAGCGCTTGTCTTCGTCCCTTGCTGTTTGCTACAGGGCAGCCTAACCCCTTTCACTTCCAGCACCTGCAGTCTGAACCTTATTTTTTGGACCCTGACAAATTTGGTCCCAGGCAATCTTTTTAACGGAATACTTAAGACTTCAGGATGATATTTCTGCAAACGAAAAAGGGACTGGTTTATGTCGTTGATTTTATTTCTATTTTTACGGGGTAGGAAATGAAACCTCACCATCTTCCGTTTAATGACTTTTCTTTCTTCCCGGCAAAAAAAAAAAAAGAAAACTACACGCTGTAATTGGAAGCACGAAACACATCACGCGCACGCCCATTTTAGCTTGAGAACGCTCGAAAAATTTGTCTTGTTCTGTCGTCGTCGGTGTAGATTCATTCACATCATAATTTTCCTCTAACAAACACGTAACATAACTGGACATGGTGTAGCACTGAGTTTGTAAATCCATCGCTCTGGAAGGAGTGAGGAGAGAAACAAGGAAAGGCTTAGAAGTCAGTTATACGCACGCAGTTTGCTACCTCATGGAGGAGACAAGGGCATAGGAACAAGGTAGACGAAGCACAGTGCGGGCAGAGAGAATAAAGCCGACTACCAGAATCTCTTGATTTCAGGTATTGCAAGAATGCTCGAGTCGGTTTTTTGGCCCACAGAAACGCCGAGGTACATAGGTACATACATATGCACATAGAGAGCTTTCCCCCTGCCCCACCCACCCACCAATCATTTTTGCTTCCCAATACACTCTAAAGTAAAGCCTCTCTAATTTGGCCCCAGGTGGCTTCCATTAAAATACAGGATTCGAAGAGGGCTTTCTTGATGGAATCCTTACATTCGTAACGCAATTTTTAGCCGCAGGCGATAAAGGGCAACAGACAGAAAAAGGTCTTTGCGAAGTGCGCATTTCAATAAAGGATAGACGAAATGTGTCGTAATAAGCACAGAAAATGTGTCTTGACAAGCCCGCTACAGCTGCCTTTGATGATTTTCTTGCAATGTGATGTCGGTATGCGCTGTTTTGTGGCAGGAAAGTGAGTAGTTGACGCCAAGCACATCGTTTTACTCGGCATACGAGAGGGAGAGAGAGGTAGACAAAGGGAAAAAAAACTTTATTTCGAGTCCTTGCTGGGGTCAAGGGAGGCGGGGGGCCAGGAGACTAGCCCCACCGGAGCCTTGCTTCCTCAGATGGCGGTCAGACCTCGAGTCTTGGCGGCGTCGCCGGTTAGCCGGAGGCACAGGGGGTAATGAGGCTGAAGTGGTCGCACTGGGCGTGCAAAGCTCCGGCGCGAATCTGATGAAAAATCACCGATGTATTCCCGGACCGGGGAGGCGAACTACTCGTGCTCTGCTGGATTGCCGGTAAAAGTGCAAGCACGTTTCTGCTGCTTTGATTCACTATGAAGGCGCGGATACAGTCCGGCGTTTGGAGCGTGCGATGCAGCGACCGGCAAGCCGGATGCGTCACACCGGCAACGCCAGGATTGCCGAAAATGTGCTACCTGTAGTTCGGCACGTCCAACGTGACCCGCAGCAGCGCGACGATCCGGTGTTTCCGCTGTGCATGCGGATAAGTGTGCGGCGAGCGGGCGCTTTTACATCTGGCGAAGGCGCAACCCCTTCGCTTTCTCGTCAGCGCGAGCGAATTTGAAAGCGAGCTTGATCGTCATGCGCGACGAGCCTGCGGCGAAGCTTTGCCGCTACGTTCACCTACCGAAAGTTTTGTTGTCTATTTTACATTCAGGATTTGCGCGAGGTGACTGCGGCTTTGCTTGGCCGTGGTTATCGTAGTAGCATTGCATTGGATAAATTTTTTTAAAGGTCCTGCAGGACGCACATCAGCGCGCAGTGATATGGCAGTAGGCTGCCCATTGTTTCCCTGGTAGAGAGCAGAAGCGAGATATAAAAAAAGAAACCAAAGGACCCGCTTAGAATAAAAAAAAGCACATTTTTACCCCACGTGCAGCTTTGGCCCGTCGTGCATCGCCTGGTCGTAACTGATTACTCCTCGCTCTCTTCGTATCACTGCCTATGGCTCCTGTGTAAACAAATCAAAGAGAAAAATATCTTTCTGTGTAAACTAATGTTAACTCACCTCTTGCGTTAATCTTAACTAGAATTTCGCATGTTCCTCTATATTGAAGTATCCTGAATTTGAACTGGTCAAAACAGTGTTCGCCCCTCAATTGCCCATTTCCTTCGGACGCTGATATGAGATACGATTGCTTCGATAATTATACTTTCCAATGAGTGCCTCCTAATTCGCACCAATTAATCGGGCAGCGTGTCCTGGCCACAAGGAAGCCGTACTGCTACGCCAGCCAATAGTTATTTTTCACGCAGGTGCGTACGTGTTGTGCTTAAGCAGAACCACGGCCACTGGATAAAAAAAAATTGGAGGACGCTTAAGCTTCGCCTTCAAGAGTGGAACGCGATAGCGTTATCGCACCCAGTTCGCACCGCCTACTCAAACGCGCTACGCCAGCCAAACGTCGCGATCGGCACAGATAGCAGGGCCCCGACGCGCCATGAAGGCGGACGCGATCATGGGGCGAGTGGCGCGCCACGTGTCGGGGCAGCGCCGTACATTGCGAGGAGGGGGTCTTCTGTGTTTGCCGCAAGATGGCTCTGCGTGTGCGCAGAGCGCAGAAGAAATGTAGAGGAAACGTACTTCGCTACTCATGAAACTGCGACTTCTGTAAGTTACATGGTCATAATTACCGATATACACCGCAGTACAACTTTCTACGGCACGTTTCTAAGGCCACATCGCATTCACTAGAGGCGATTTGTCCCGTATTGAAGGAACGAACTCGTGGTCGAGTGGTAGCGTTTCCGTCTCACACTCCGGAGACCCTGGTTCGATTCCGACCACCCCAACTTGCAAGATGTTTTTTATTTATGAAGTGCCTTCTGGGATTTATCGCTCACGGCCAACGCCGCCTACACCAACGACACCGGCTGTTCTGCGACACGAGCTCCTTAACGCTGTCGCGTCAAAAAGGTGCGGCCTGCCACGTCAGGTGGGCTGCAATGGGAGGGAATGTCTCAGCCGTAGTGGTATTCTCGGCCGCTTAGCTGGGCCGAATGACGCTAGCTCTCGGGGACGCGTCGGTTTACACGGGCGACGGCGTTCGAAGCGCATTCCTCGCGCATATTCTATGGAGATCCCGGACAGCAGACCCCGACTGGTAGCGCCGCGGCGGATGACAGCGTTTTCAATGCACGCGGCAGGCCGCACCTTCCTTTTTTTTATGCAGCGGCCGTGGCAGAACTATTTACCGACGTTAGGTCAAGAGCACCTGAAACTCGCATGTTCCGATTTTCGCCGATGTACTAAACGGGGGGCCCCACGTTGTGCGCCGGAGGTAGCCGATATCACAGCCTCGTTAGAAAATTATGGGGTTTTAAGTGCCGAAACCACGATATGATTATGAGGCGCGCCGTAGTGGGGGACTCAGGATTCATTTAGACCACCTAGGATTCTTTACCGTAACCCCAATGCGCTATACACGGGTGCTTTTTGTATTCTACCCCCGTCAAAATGCAGCCACTGTTAGGGTTGGCGTCTGGCACCATGTGTTGAAAGGAATTTCAACCGACCATCTCTCACCTGCATCATCGAAATGAGGCGTGACTTCGCCTGCTATTGTTGGCGTTCCGCACCTCTTGCACAAAGAACTTTTTCTCACCCGGCCTTCTTCCACCAGGCCTCGTCGAAATGAAGCGTGACTTCCTAATTCGCCATGACCATTTCGAGTGTCTGCCTGTCTGCCGGAAGCCCCGCAGTGTACAGGCCTCTTTTGTGTGTGTGTGCGAGTTTAGAGAGGCCCTTTCCTCGAATTTGACCTAGAGGAGAACTTCCACGAACCCGCAACGCGCAGAAGAGACGGACAGGCGTCTACAATTCGAGGAGGCGTGACGACCTCCTCCTTTCAGCAGGCTCGGTATAAGCAGTGGAGGAGGGGCCTTCTTTCTGTGCCAGTCACGTGACGTCGACGGGAGCAAGATCCCGCTCGAGATTGTAGAGAGCCTATTTAAGGGGCTCTGAAATGTACTTTTGATCACTTCATTCTTTTCTTATCATCTTTCATCTACCTTTGAATAAACCGTGAAAGTTTCGCACTAGAAATCGCCTCGCCCTTGCTTGGTCGCCATGGTCTACCGGCTGCCTGCAGCCCGCCGACAACGCCACGCTACCCAATAAGTAACGTTGGTCGAGCTTCAATAGGCAAGCGTCACTACAACTCGGGAGCAGTACGATACGCTACCCTGGAGTACGCAACAAACTGGTGGCAGCGGTGGGATCACTTCCTGCAACGCAGTCTGGCTATCGACATATTCTTACTGCACTATGCCCCGCAACGAAATTTCCCGAGGCAGTGCCTCTCAAAGAACTAAGCTCGGTGGAGATCGTCAACGCGCTTTTATCTATCTTCGCGCGAGTAGGGTTTCCCGCAGAAATCCAGTTAGATCAAGGAGCCGTCTTTACGAGCGCACTGACCTCGACGTTTCTGGAAAGGTGTGGTAATAAAATTATTCATAGCTCAGTGTACCACCCGCAGTCAAACGCGGTAAAGAAAGTCCACTTAGTCATGAAACGGCTTTTGCGAGCCCTTTGTTATGAGCACAAAGCCGATTGGGAGAGTTGCTTGCCTGCAGCAATGTTCGCGCTTCGAACTGCATCGCACGAATCAACAGGTTTTTCACCTTCAGAGCTCGTTTACGGACGCTGCCTTCGCTCCCCTCTTCGCATTGTTCGAGAAGCCTGGGAAGGCCGGGTAGACGATACTTCGGCTGTGAAATACGTGCTAGAGCTGTTGGACCGCCAGCACGCTTCTCAGGAATTAGCAGGGCAGGAAATGCGTAAGGCACAAAGCAATGCTAAACATTACTATGACAGGATGGCTCGAACGCGACGCTTTGAAGTGGGGGAAAATGTAATGATCCTGAAACCCTCGTTGAAAAACAAACTAGAGGTTCAATTGGAAGGACCAGTTGACATAATTCAGAAATTATCTGAAACAAACTACGTAATCACGGTACCGGGAAAACGAAGGACACCACAAGTGTACCATAGCAATCTACTTAAACCCTACCGGCAGAGGGAGGCCATTGTGAACATGTCCCTTAACCAACCTGAGGAAATGCCTGTCGACTTTCCAGAGTTAACAACAGTGACGGAGACAAAAGACATTCACGAGACCATTGACAAGTTAGTAGAACAGGCGGAGTTGAATCCCAATCAAAGGGCCGAACTGAGGGAACTCGTGTTCGAATTTAAAGACGTATTTTCAGACACACCGGGCAGGACCACTGCGATCGTTCACGATATCGAGTTAACCTCGTCGGACCCAGTTCGTTCGAAAGCTTATCGCGTTTCGCCTCGTCAACGTGAAGTCATGACCGCTGAAATAAACAAGATGTTAGAGCTAGGTGTAATTGAGCCAGGAGAGAGTGATTATACCTCGCCTCTTATCTTGGTTGAGGTCCCAGGAAAGGAGCCGCGTCCATGTATCGACTACCGCAGGCTCAATTTAGTCACGAAGGACCAGACTTATCCAATACCGCATATCGAGGAAAGGCTTGAGAAAGTGAGCAGTGCTAATTTCATCTCTACGCTCGATTTAGTCAGAGGGTATTGGCAGGTTCCGTTGACCGAGAGGGCAAGCATGCTTGCGGCGTTTATTTCCCCGATGGGAACCTTTCATCCGAAAGTCCTGAGCTTTGGATCGAAGAATGCGCCATATTGCTTCTGTAGCCTTATGGACCAGGTGCTACGAGGAATGGAAGACTTTGCACTTCCGTATCTCGATGACATAGCAATCTTTTCTTCATCATGGGCCGACCCTATGCAACACCTGCGAACCGTGCTGTGTCGTCTACTAGAGGCCAACTTAACTGTTAAGGCTCTCAAATGCCAATTAGGGCGCGCGGAGATAGCTTATCTAGGTCATGTAATAGGGCAAGGTCATCGTTGGCCTTCCGAGGTTAAACTGACCGCAATAGACAACTTCCCGCAACCACGCACTAAGCGGGACATTCCTTCCAGATTCATTCCTTGGCCTGGCAGGTTATTACCAAAGACATATCGCGCGTAATTCCGAGATTGCGAGTCCTTTAACGGATGCTCTCCGAAAAACAGAACCACAAACGGTAAAGTGGGATGACGCAAAATAAAATGCTTTTAGTATGCTGAAGAACGCACTAACGAGTCAGCCAGTGTTGAGCGCGTCCGACTACTCTAAGCCATTCATTCTTCAGTGTGATGCCAGCGACAGGGGTATGGGGGTGGTGCTCTGTCAAAAGAGAGATGACGAGAGCGAACGCCCTGTACTGTACGCCAGCAGAAAGCTTTCAGTTCGTGAGGAAGCATACAGTGCATCAGAAAAGGAATGCGCCTGCGTAGTATGGGCGGTGCAGAAGCTAGCCTGCTATATCGCTGGTTCAAGATTCACCATAGAGACTGACCACTGTCCCCTCACATGGCTGCAGTCCAAGTCTACGAAAAACGGTCGTCTTTTGCGCTGGAGCTTGGCTCTTCAACAGTACAGCTTCGATATTCGCTACAAGAAGGGTAAGTTTAACGGCAATGCTGAGGGTTTGAGTCGTTGTCCCTAGAGTAACGAAAGCCTCATGCTCAGCCGGGTTTCCGTGGCATTCTTACGTTCGTTCATGCGTTTTTCCGAATTCATACGTTTTTCCGAAGTGAAGCCGATTGTTAGCTGATTTTAATAACCACGTCTTAACGCTTTCAAGAAATGGCTGTTTTTAGTGTTGAGGGGGGGGAGGACGCGCGTAGGGAATGGGAAAGGTGTAGCGGGTTTTCTTTTTTTTTAAAGCCGGGTGTCTCTTGGGGAGGGTGGCCTTGTGCTCGCTGCTTTGTGGTTGTGAGTCCGGCACTGTTCTGGGGTGATTGCTTACTTGGTCGCCATGGTCTACCGGCTGCCTGCAGCCCGCCGACAACGCCACGCTACCCAATAAGTAACGTTGGTCGAGCTTCAATAGGCAGGCGTCGCTACAACTCGGGGGCAGTACGATGCGCCACCCTGGAGTACGCAACACCGCCACGGCCGGGATTTCATCCCGTCACTTCGGGCTTAGCAGCGAAACACCAAAGCCACTACGCCACTACGGCGGGTTACAGCCTCGTTCAAAGAAACATTGAGTGCCGTGGACACATTTGCATCGCTAACTGTCATACGACGCCGCCTATCACATGTAACTACATGTTGCATGCATGTGCTGCACGTTATCACAATGGCGCTAGGAACCTCAACGCAAACTGCCTAAAATTTGTCGCAGTGCTTTACTGCAAAATGGCATGTCGAAAACCAACAGGTTCACGTTCTCTTCACACTAAGAACAAACCGATCGTCGCCTTTAATAATAATAAAAAAAAACTGATCGAGCAAAATGCCGTGAACCCAACCATTGCCGTCGTAACAGCTTTGCGAAGCAGAGATTCGCAATCCATGTGGTTCTTCGGCGGCAATTTTTTGGTGCAGGGGGAAACTTGTGAAAGGCAGCGAAATTGCTTGACCATGCAGAGTTTCTAAGGTGGCGCCGGCTCCATCATTCTACAAGCGGACCCAATCGTGTTACTACCTGTACTACGACTACAGAGGTTTCCTTCGTGTGAGGTTTCCTGCGCTCATCGTTAGGTTTCGCATGAAATGCTAGAGTGGCGAATAGGTGAGGCGTGGTACGCAGGAAACAGGATGAATGTACGCTCTGAAAAAGCCACACGGCAGAATATGCACTGATAAAATTGTCTGTGGAAATGACAATATTGCAGCTGCCAGTGTATAACAAATACTGGCGTCGCGAGAATCCAAGACAAGACTGCCTTTGCAAGTAATGTAAGAAAAGGTGCTGGTAAATATCGCCGATTTAGGATGAGCCCTACAGTTGAACAGGTGTAACGTAGACAAAAACCGCTTCTAAATACATGCGCAATAGTTCTTCAGGAGAATTTTTGTTGACGACGCTACTAAGAAAAGTAATCAGTATTTCTACAGGAAATAGCCTTAATGAAGACAAGTGGGCGGCGTCATGGACTTCAGGGAAAAATCGACCAACGTTGCTTTGCAGTGGAAAAGCTGAAACTGCGTGCCAGGAGGTAAAACCATGTCGCTGCCGCCGCCAGCTGACGGCGCGCACGCATTCCCGACGAGCCATCGCAGAGGTCCAGGCCTACACAGAAATGCGCCCGCAGTGTGGGAAAAGGTTCTAAAAATGAGACCCGATAAAACGCAGAGCAGAAGCTCAATATTCCCTCCTCCGGGACTGCGCTCTACGGGAGACTGTCCGCCAGAAAGCAATATTCATTAGAGTTTCCAGACGGTGCGTTACCATTACAGCGCCGAGAACGCGTCGTCGCTCACAAAATGTGTGCAATATATACTGCACTCGCAGTCCAAAGAAAAAAAAAGACGCGTGCATTTGTCCTGGTCTGATTTCTTGGACAACACAAAACTAACAACACTGTAGCAGAGAGAAACCTGGTAAGGGAAGCAGTACGCCGTCATAGAAGAAAACGCAACTGAAACAAACGCCTTGAGCCGAAGTGGCACCAACAAGCAAAACATTCCCGAATCCCATCCTTGCAAGGTGGGATTACAGCCGGAGCCGAGGATCTCCCGCCATTCTTCCCCGCCCAGTGTTAAGCGGGCCAATGCGGCAACAATAAGCTTGCGACGGCCAAAGCTGGCGCGTGCCATGCTAGCGCAATCGTGCCGCG